>NC_046227.1:19370873-19670873 GCF_009819885.2 Catharus ustulatus
AACTATCACACTTGCCACAGAGAATGTAGTGCGACTTCACAGACCCATCCCCCCTTCACTTTTTTGGTCTTGAGCACTGGTTAGTCCTTCATTCCATGTAGCACTGGAGTAGTTGACAAATCAGAATTAAATTGACCCAAAGTACCATCTACCACATTTTTTTGCTCAGATCAGAAGTGTGTTAGAAGCTGGTTTATTGAGAGCCTGATGGTATTAAAAATTCAGAGCTAAAAGCCTATTTATTTTCTGGTGCTTTACTGCTCAACACAAAGCACAGCATTTTGTTAAGATTTGTATCACCATGGTTCAGAATTTCAACAACTAAACAGCTGTCTTTATTTCTTTCCTTTTCACAATTATTTTTCCAGTACAGCTTTGTACAACAGAATTACTCTGCTAGTTGAGAAAAACAAGAAGTTGCCCGAGAAGTTGCAAACAGCCCACAAAATTTCCACAGAAATGTGCATAACAAGCAAAAAAATCCCCAGTCTGTATTTCTCTATATCTATGCACATACATGTGCACACACACACATACATACATTCATAGATAGATACAATCTTCCTCCAAAGCAACATGCATAAACAAAGTTTCAATTCCTTCCAAAAATAAGGAGACAGAGGTTCTTTGCAACATCAAAACTATAACACACCCTATTTACAAGACACTTTAGTATCCAAGCTTCTTCCAGAGAATAAAGAGGGGAGGAAAAATAGATCTTTGGCTCTTCAGTCTATACATTTCCATGTTTTCACATGCAGAATATTGCATAAACTCAAAACATCTCTCTTGGCCATATGTTTCTTCTAGCCACTCCTTAGAAACCATATAAATGTATCTAATAAACAGCTTGCTTAAATGCACATAGCTGTAGGACAGACAAGTCATCAGCCTGATGACATTCCAAAATCCCATGCTAACAACTTATGGCATCACAGGTTCTTTCCCTTTGCTCTGGACAACAAGGGGGGAGAACAGAATGTTGTCTCTTTCTGTACTAAGTCTTTGAGAAAAGCAGACATGCCTACACACTGGTAGTATGAGCAGAAAGAACACATTGAAACTGGGAAGACACTAGAAGTGGTTTGGGAATCATTACTGCATTGGCTTTCTGCACAGGGACAGAGAGAAAAGAATAAAATTACCCCAACAGAAATACCTGGAAGTAGAAAAGTCCATTTTGCACACTCAGTTGACCACTTTATTTCTTCCTTTATGCACCTTGGATTTTTCAAGTTGAAGAAAGGAGCACAAATGGTGTAAATTCACAAAATAGGAGAAAAGCCATGGAGAGATTATCCCCTATGCAGCTAATACAGCAGGCTAAGTGCCTGAGCTTTGCAATTTGAGGATATACTAGGTGCATACTTTTCCTAATGACTATAAACTGTGACTTTAATTCTAGGTTTCATGCCAGAATCACCAAATCCTTGGGGTACAAGGACTGACTTGCTACTAACATAATATTCAGTGCCACATTTATTAGTTTCTGAATGGATCGTTAATCACCACCTGGTGATTATGAACATTAATCAACATCTAGTGAAATTACCTATTTCATATTTCATATAAATACTTATCACCATAACATCTGAAAGCTTAACCAGGTAATACCACTAACTCTCACCATTAGGGTCTCTATGGCTCCAATAATCAAACTATTTCTTCTCTTTCAGATTGACAGACATAAGTCTATGGCATGAATCCTGGTTAAGGTTCCTGAAAAAGTAATTTATTTTCACTATCATGTTGTGACACAAACAGTATCTACAAACAGGAGATTTTATTACTTCCTTTTTCTTCATAAACCATCATCTGCCCATGGCCCAAATATCTGACAGACTGGTAGCAAAGAAATTATTCCACTTGGGAAAAAACCAACAAAATCAACAAAAAAACCCCTCCACAAACAAACAAACAAACAAAAAACCAAAAAAACCAAAACCAAAATCACAAAAATTACAAAACAAAACAAAGCAAAACAAACTCACAAAACAACAAAACAAAACAAAGCCCAAAAAACCCCAAGAACCTCCTTCCCTCTCAAGAAGCAATGTAGATTTTGGAGTTTCTCTGTGCTCTTTTTATGACCAGAATTGTAATTGCTTGAAAACAAGGGAAGGGTTAGAGAAAGTGAAAAATCTGTGGCAGTAAGAATCTAGTAATGAAGTTACTGGCATAGTGTGTGGGGCTGGATCTTTGGCATCATTCATCTCAGGCAAGTGTGTTTATCATTAAATTTCACTCTCAGCTTTTGTCACATTGAAGCTACACTACCTTAGATAGCACCCACGCTATTCATTTGCAAGAAAGATAAAGCAGTCAAAAATGGCCTACAGCCGTTCTGGCACGGCTCCTCTTCCCTTTCATCATGGAAAAGCCACTCTGGGCCCAAGGAATGCCTTGTCTAGCAGTAAATTGAATCGTCTCCATGTAAAAAGAGTTGGAGTTTTTCTTAAGCAGATCCACATTTGCTGTGGGTTCTTTCACTTTTCTTCCCAAGCCACAGTACACCAGTGCTGTTGCCAGCAAAACTGAAGCCTCCTCTGGAGGGACAACAGCAGCTCAGCAATATGAAGGTGGTGAAGGTGTAGGCAGAGATCACTGTCATTTTGTTTGCTCTGTTCTTGATTACATAAGGGGGCATTTAATTCTGTCGAAACTCTCCACTTGCACCTGAATTACTGGAGACTTGAGTGTTCCCCTTCCCATGACTGCTGTGGGAACACGTACTTTAGGTAGCTCAGAGCTTCAAAGCAGCTGCCACACACAGTCACAATATCTGAAAAGCCACCCCATTAACTCAAAAGCTATGAAAAGGCTACAGACCTCATACCAAAGGATTTATTCAATCAAAACTTTCTGAAGTACCCCGCTTAGTGCTCTGATAGACAGATTTAATTAAACAACACTAACACTTGTACTGAAGGGACAAAAGGGTAACCCTGGGTTCCCAGTGGTAGTCTATGTGCCAACAACTTTGTCCAAGATGTATGAGGTCAGCTAGTGGCACACAGTCCACCACTGGAAATGTTCCTAGGGCAAGGCACACACAATTGGTTGGATAACACCACATTCACACAGCACTCCATACATGTAGAAATGGACAGGCAGCTCCCACTGCACCTCTTGCAAACCATGAACAGACAGAACCTGAAGTATCCACCTATTATTTATGTATCTTTCTTCTTTTTGGACAACTTTTATCATTACTATTAAGTACACATATTGCAGAAATGCCAAATGCTCCATCTAAACAAAGCTGGCACTATATTCTGTCAGCACTTTACTACAGCTTGACTTCACCTTCCAGTCTGCATTCATAGCTGCTATTTGCATCCTATTTTGATAATGTATGCCACAAAGGAGCAAATTCAGCACTCATTACTATCCTATCCATGCCAGTATTTCATGGTATGCTTAAATTTTTCTACCTGTACGTTCACCCAAATGTGCTGGCACCAGTGCAAGAGAGCAAGGTCTTTCAGCTGAGTACAGAGGAAGTAAAATATGCCACCCAAATATGCTAAGGCTAATACAGCAATATTTTTTCCCAAGACTCCACAGTCAAGTTAACAACTACAACCCTTGCAGAAAAAAAAGGTTGTTCCTCATGATCTCAAAAATTAGTAACTGTAAGGCCAGCAGCTGATGGCAACAAAATGACCAGGTCTATCCATAATCTCATCATGCCTTGATTTATTAAACATTAAGGAAGAAAGATTTCAGCTGTAAATACCAAAGAAAGATTTAAGTATTCTGACACTTAAGCTCTTCCGTTTAATAAAGGGCAATCATCTTTACACAATTTATCTCTTCTCTTCTTTTCATTTAACTACCCAACTGCCTTTCATCTTTACTCCTTCATCTCAGATCTCCATCAGATTGCATGGCTAAAGGTAGGGCTAGAAGAACAGCACACTAACACCAGGTGATTTGTTCTAAAGGATCAGGCTGGTGCCCTGATAGTATACAATCCCAACAATACGATTTCTGAAAGCTTTTCACCACTGAAAATACCGAAAATGATTCCTTCAGGAGGTGGAAGATAATTTTTCTCATTAGTTTAATTCCACTGTTTTGTATAATTTTCAAATTGTCTACCAAAGTACCTGTGAAAAACAAAGGTAAAAACTCATGAGAACACAGGCTCAACAAGACTCAAGAAGAGAATATGCATCCTTACATGCTCTCACAGAACTTCCTAAGGGTGCTGGGTTTTTCCTGGTTGCGTCTTTGTCGAAACCAACGTTGAATGCTGCGTACATCCCAGTCCAGCTGCTTGGAGAGGCCTTCCAGCCTCTTCTCATCTGGATGCTACAAAACAGAGAAGCAAAAAATTTATTTTCTTGCACAACTGCATTAACGCTAAATTCAGAACCACTGTAATTGACTCTGGCCTTCTTACCAAGGCTGTCTGTCAGACACATGGAAATATGTCCACAGAAATCTCTACTGGCAGATTCCCATTAGAGTACATTTTAAATGACAATTATTTGTCTAGAAGGACAGATGCTGTAATATGACATGGAGGTCCATTACTAATAAAAACTTTGAAGTTTCACTTTCACTTGGTAGTGAAGCTTAGCAGCCATAAAATGCCACGCATTTCTGGAGCAGTGGCTCTTACACCCCACTGCCTGCCACACACTAACACCTGTTCCACTCTCCTACATTGTCCTATTGACTGTTGCACTAAGGAAGATGGTTTGACTGACACAGAAAGAAGAAAAATCCCATGTTTGTGCATGATTTTGTTAAAAAACAAGGTTGTTAAACAAAGTGACAACTTCAAAAGGAAAACCACCTTGACAACAGGGAGAGTGAATTGTTTTCTGTAAAACTAAATACACACAGATATTGTCCAAAGCAGAAAATGTAGAAGTCTCAAACCATTAGGGTAGCTGCAAACCATTACAGAGGTAAGGCAACAGAAAATCAGTCCTTAATTTGAAGAGCAGTACAGGATGAATCTCCAATCATACACCAATTCTGCATGCCCAGTAAAGCACATGTACTACTTATATATTTCTTCTGATCACGGGTTTTTTTTAAATAAACAGAAAAATGGACAATCTTGTTTCTGGAACTTTAGCTTTATTTCTGCAAGCCAGTTCCATATATTGAATGAAGTACAAGAGCTCTTACAACAAAGAGCTTAAAGTTTTTAATTGTTGCAAGATATAAACCAGCAAAACTTCTGTTAGGCTGAAGTTTTGTTTATCAGCCTCCAAGAAAACACAGAGAAGAGAGGGAAATAAAAGGGTGAGACAAGAGAAGGCTGAAGTATTTGCCATCCATCTCAATAAAGTTTTTCAGTTAACCAAAGTATCTACTAGTTTTTCAGTGGAAGGTTAAGAAAAGCAATTTCTGTAACCTTAGAAAAATGAAATGTTTGATGTAGCTCTTGAGAGTTTGACTAGAGAGAACTGCTGTATAGGATTCAAAAAAGGCAGGTAGTTAGATTGGACAGTTTCTCTGAGAGCAGCTACCAGATTGTTGAAGGAAAGCAGATACTTTCATTTGGAGCTCTTCACACTCACAGGTATTTCTGGCCTTGTGTCAGACTACCAGATTCTACGAGGAAATATTCAAACAAACAAACACACAAACAACCCCACAACAAAAAAAACCTAACCATTCTTTCTTCAACTGCATCTGTGTGAGAGTATATCCTGCAGCTTTCAGAAACAAGGCACATGCAATTCCCTCCTTGAAAAGAGGACAAAAGTCACAGCAAGTGCCATGGGGATCTCTGGATAGCATAGGACACACAAGGAAGACAGATCCACAGCATACTTCAGTGTCTGTGACACTGAACCAAATTTTCCCCTATATGACTTTAATACTCTGGTCTACACTGGCGTCCAGCTGCAGTCTGGAGCCAAGGTGGGATTGGAAAGCTTCTGCAAAAAAATTTGGGATGCGTGAAAAGCATGGACAGAACAACAAACAGGTTGAGATGTCATATCGTGAAAGATGTAGAGACACGTAAGTTGTGGGGGAAAATCTTGTACCAAAAAAAGTATGCAAGCTGTAAATAAAACATTATTCAGTTATTTTCTCCCACTTTTCTATGTTTTCTCCCATAGCTGGGACACCAGCAAGAAAGGCCTTTTCCTAGAAGGACTAGCTTTGAAGTTTCATGGAAAACTCAGTATCAATATTACCAACTTAAAATGAGCCCTTTTTTTTTCTAAAAAACCCAACCATTTTGCAAAAATTGATACAAAATAGACAAGAAGGAAAAACAGATAAGAAACAAAAAAACCCTATGTGGCCATATGGCATCCACAAAGTGTTTCTGTGACATTTTTTTTTTAAATTGAAAGTTTACAGGAGACATGACAAAGGGATCCACAACTGTTCAAGCTGGTATATTAATGACATCCCCAATATTTGAATTTGCTTTGAGGTGTAAAAATGCAGCACTGCATTTATCTGTCAGCTTTGCATTGTTCACACATAGTTTACAGTGCCACATCCCACTTCATAAGGTAAGTATTTTAGTTAGACACACTACCTTTGTAATAGCTGTGAAAACCTTTTCCAGGATAGCATTAGGTTGAGCTTTCTGTGGTCCATTGGCTTGGACTTTAAGGCCTAAGGCACATGGTTTAGCAATGAACCTGAAAGAAGCAGAAACATGAGAGAAGAAAACAGGTGAAATCCTTCAGTTATTTACTTCATTACTGTTATCAATAAATGGTATGTGGTAATGAGCAAACATTATAACACTGCCAACAAAAATAGTATTTCATTTTACAGCTCAAAAGCAAGCTCCATATAGGCAATTACATCACAAAATAAGGAACATCACTTTGAAGGATGAAAGGAACCCTGTGGAATACATGAAACAGGATTTTCTTTCATGTTGTGAAGAAAGAGATTAGAACAAAAGCATAAGAGGAATGCCTCCTAAAGAAGCAGTAGCTAAAGAAAAGAGCAGGGCAGCTTGTAGAGATGAGGAGCATATGATATTATCCTCTAAAAACAGCCTTTTTAAAAATCAGTTTCAAAAGCAGTTACTGTCTCAGGACTCCTTTGGCACAATGGAATTTCAGAATCCTGAAAGGCACAAGCACTTAAGCTGCACAGTCAATACCATTTTCTAAAAGCATAAAATTTACATGTTAGAGAGATACAAGCGATACTCTTCTGCTAAACTATGAGGCTGTCCAAAATCCTAACATCAATCTGTAAGTTCTCTGAGACATTTTAGAGTTGAATTGCATAGTCTATATTACATACACTCAAAGACACCACTCTCCTCACAAAAACTTAAATTATTTGTAACTATGAGTTTAAACCTGGAATGCCCATGAAAGCTAAAAACTCTGTATAGAGATCACATTCATAGTTGAACACTATTAACTTCTGCCATCATCATGATTTCACTTAAAAGGCTTCTGTTTCCCAAAACTTCATCTGCCAACAAGGACCAAAACAACACTTGGTGCAAGTAGCTCCACATTTATCCAGCTGTTATAAAAAGTTATAAAAAATCCTGGAATTCCTACCCATACCCAAGCTGCATTCTGAGCACTGTTATGAGCTACAACTGCTGTTTCTGCCATATTTAAAACAGCACAGCTGATTAAAGGGAAATGTTATAGTGGTTACAGCAATAGCATTTGGTAAAGAACGATGAGTGATGCCAGACCACCCTGTTTTCCTGTAGAAAAATTCTTGATACATTGGCACTATTTCCATATGAAAGGCAATTCTAAAGCCTTTATAGAAAAAATGTTGGTGACTGACAGAGTTGTAAGACAAATATTCAAAAACATATGCAATGTATCAGTGATCTTACTATTTGTTCCTAGCGTGTTACAGAAGAAAAAAACCCTTGATGGTCCATAACATCAACCAAATTAAAGGCATTGCATCAGGTATAAATTCCCTGCCTTAGAGTTAAGAGCTTTGATGAATCCAGTTTCACTACTAAACTCAAGAAGGAAATCTAGTCTTCCGCTCATGAAAGAGAAGTATGTCAGTTCTGCACATGTTAGATGTAAATACAGTTTAATCAAGCCACATGGAAACTTGTATGTTAGTTAAGGTATAAGCTGACAAAAGAAGTGAGAATCATGTTAAGTTCAATACAGACATAACCAAACCAGTGCTGGTCATTGCTGCTAGCTGGTAACCAAAAAGACAGCTGAAGAAGCTAATGGAATTTGATTTCAGAAGTTTACTGTATTAAGGAATTCTAAAACACTTCACCCCGTAACAACAGGGCTCACATATTAGCATCTATGTCCCTGTTTTGTATCAAAAAGCCAAAAAACAGCCAGAAATTCAAGTCTTCATTACTAAAGACAGTTTAAAGACAACAATAACAATTTCCTGAAGAGTAAGCCATAGGGCCAGACAAGAGTCAATCCTTAAAGAGACAATAAAGTCAATGTCAATCAGTGTTAAGCTAATTTTACGAAGTCATAAAAGGAAACATTTAAAAGTAGAGGGGCAGGAGAAGGTTGTAGGCAGAGCAAAAGCAAATAAAAGAAATAGAAGACAACTGCAGCAGCTTCATGCACTCACAGAAGAATCAAAGCTCAGCCTCTATCATCAACAGCAAGATCAAGAAACAGTCATTAAATAAACACAAAAATCACAATAAAAATTTTTTCAGATGGATTTTCTGTGCACTTGTTAAGTCAGTCTCCTCTGAAATAAGGCATGATTTGGGATTTTTTTTGTTTATTTGGAAGGTATTGGGAGGGTTTTTGTTTGGTTGTGTGTGGGGGTTTGTTTGTTTGCTTCGGGTTTCTGCTGTTGTTTTGTTTATTGTTCTTTTAATAAAATATGTCTATCAACTTCTGTTTTGCTTTCTCCTTCTCCTGAGTGAAGGAATGTGATAGCCATGATATAACTCCAATAGAAAGGTAGTTCCCTAAACCTGCTAATTTAAAAGAAAAAAAAAAAAGCAGATAAAAAGTCCCAGCTAGAAAAAAATTCAACAAGAAGTAATTCAAACAAGTTTCACACTGAGTTGATCTTCCTTTAAATCTAAGCAAACCAGTTGAATGAAATTCTTAAAATGACATGTCATGTTAATGAATACCCTAGGTAAATCCAGGCACCGACCCAGTGGGGGTTTTTTAACCTTAAAATTGTAATATTGATGTTATACCCATTACCTAAAACAAAACAAATTTCCTAAACACAAACATGAGCTTTTCTGCCTTTATTGCTTATGTTTTTCACATGCATGGGAGGAATGGGCACGTGACTCAGATCTTGTCGACAGTACACAGCTGCAAGACACGGGATTATCTTGGCCAGCTATGTCAGTGATGAAGGGACAGGGAAAGCAACAAAATACTCACAAAGGTCCTACTAGGACTCTCAAGAGAAAACAACGGAAACATTTTATACACCTGCAATACTGAGCAGGTTTGACTGCTAATTCAAGTATGCATGAGCCAAACTTTGTCCATGTGATTACTTTTGGTGGAACTTGTAAAATGTGAGATTTTTTTGGTTTTTATACATAAACTTAACCAAATCAAGGTATACTTTAGAGTAGAAAAATTTTTTTCAAGGCTACAACAGTAGAGTTCAATGTAGTTTAAAGCAGAGTTCATTTAATAGGGTCCCAAATTTCACAGGTATCATAAAAAGCATCATTAACATGATACTCTTCTGTAATAATTTACATTGATGCATAAGTAAAAAACCACAATTAATGTTTGATACATGTACAGAATATGAGTGTTTTGCCAAATACTGCAATTCTTAAAAGCACTGTTCATTTTTTCCATTTCTGCTAACACTGTGGTACTCAATTCTCTAAACAGTCTTAGTGAAACCCATGAGACTATTTACTGCATAAGGTACTGCAATTAAGAAGTAACAATTGTGAAAGAGTAAGGGGAATGGAATTAAGTATATTGCCAGCTTTTCTCTTTAAAACATGGAAATCTGAAAAACACCACACTAGTATCTTTTTCAATGGATTTCAGTACAGCTGAGTTGAAAATTGGTATTCATTTATGCAGAAGTTCAAGGACAAACACATTTTGCTGAGCATAGCCCAATCTATTCTGGATCTAGAAAGGAAAGACTAACATAAACAAGTGAATTAAAATCAGAAATCACCTTTTTAAAAGCAGGTTCCTCATTCACAGTTGGAGGCCACATTTACAGCCCAAGCCAAGAAGACCCCAGTGAGGCAGTCCATGTGAGGTGCCACTGCAGGGCAGTGAGTGGAAAGCAGGGAGCCTCTGCAGCCCCACTGACAGCCCAGCATGCCCGGGGGCACCTCTAGGTGCCCTGACCCCCCAAGGCAGGCGCTGCTCCGTGCTCTCCATCCTCTCCTTCTCAACTCACGTACAACAGCAAGGCCTCCTACCCCAGCCAAACCTTACAGGATCAGCTTTTCTCTAGAAATGGGTCAAAATGATGCTCCACCTTTGCCAGGGTATAAAAAGAAACACCATTTTCACCACAAATGTGTCAATTTAATTAAGTACCATTATGGGTTTCCCCAAGAATGCGCAATTACTTCATGAGAGAGACAACGATCCCACCTGACCACCAATGCTGGGGGGAAAACCAAACCCCAAACATGCCAGAATTAATTCGAAATGTTACCCCTTGCAATCCTTGGAGGATGAAGTGCATTTGCAATTGCAAAGTTTGTGTTGAATGAGAATTTTTAAGTATCACATGAAGGATGAGAACAAAAGTAAAATTATCTTTTTATTTTCCTTGCTATAAATCCAACAGCCCTACTTGCAACATGTAATCTTTGCCCTGAATCTGGCCAGACACAGATACAGAACTCTTTAGTCATCTGGGGCACTGGGAACGTGCCTGTAGGGCCCTTTGGTAGGACATGAATGTAGTGTTTTCACACTAGCAGGTCATCTGCCATTTCCAAGCTGACCAGAGTACCTGCCCTGTAGCAAATTCATGTCTGACAGCTTCTCAGCAGGTCTGAAGATATTTAAACCACCATAGCACTCACAGCAGGTAAATAGGGATTACAGGTTCAGGATTTTTTAGAAGAATTAACAAGAATTATGCAAGAATTAATAAGGCTTTCTAAAGAAGGCTAAAAAAACCAGAAAAGCCAACCAACCAAACAAAAATTAAGCTAACAGGATAATGAATATTAGATTCATGTAACTCCCACTCTTTTTAATGTATGGAAAGAAAATGATGGCTTCTTCTAAACCATCAATTTAAGAAACACTAGTCTTAAAATAACCGACAGTGTAAGGTAACGTTATCCAATTATTTTTGCAAAAGGATAAGATTACCCATTCAACAGAACCAGAATCAAAACAAGGGTGGTTGATACACAGGAAAGAAAAACGGTGTTTCATACTTCTCCACCTAAAACTGGCATATCTGAAATAAGTGACCATCAGAGGGAAGGATCTGGAAGTGTCCTACCAGGTCCCAAACCCAGCAATAACTGGCAAAGTAAGTTTAGATATATTTTTTTTTTCATTTAGGTACATTTAATCCCACAAATTAGTGACACTTTTTTTTTTTCTTTCAGTATTTTAAGCACAGAAAATTTCTTCCCTCATTTGAGCAACTTTATCTTGTGGCCAACTTCAATACAGAAGCCCACTCAGAAATTTTCATTAGTGCAAGTGAGAAAAGCTAAGCCAGAGTATATTTCACACTTCCCTAAAAAAATCTTGGTTAATCACAGCTTAAATCAGTCCCTTTGTCATTCATTTTTATCAAAAGTAGGTCACATTATGGACCAACAGACACGACTAATGGCCTGTTATTACATACCATCCATCCCCTAATTGACAATCTATTTGCTGAGAAGATACCTCAGCATAGCACAAAGGATCTGCACAAAATCACCCTGGAGACTGCTCCTACATGACCTTTGCTAACAGACAAAAAATACCATGAAGCAAACAGGCAGGACCTTGGCTATGAAGTTCCCATGTGCCTTGGGAATATCCAGGGTATTTTTAGCCTTTCATGGCCACAAAAACATTTGAGTTAATTACTTGTCCATGCACAATGACAGTTGAATCTCCTCTTCCTGTGCTGAGGATGCATATATGCAGAGTAATTAGAAAAAACTGTGGTGAATGTTAAGGTGCAGCACATCTCTGAGTCATCCCAAGTACACCTAGAGGATCTCCAGAGGTCCCTTCCCACCACAACCACTCTGTGATCACAAACTCCAGTTAAGTGGTAGGCTCTGATTACATTACATACAGACAGTACCTCTGTGAAACAGGTAAAAACTCTCAATACACTGGCATAGTTCAAGTGGTGCTTGCATAAAAGGCTGCTTATGTTGCTAACACCAGCCCAGCTGTGAGCTCCAAAAAACCTCAAAAAACAAACAAGCAAACTATTCCTTGCCAATCAAATATGTCCATAAAATCTCATAGTTTCTTATCAGTATACTTACAAATATCAGGGAAGGCAGTTAAATCGGCAAAAATTCCTCTCTGTGCTAAAGATGTACACAAATCTGTTTTGAGCAGTCTGGGTCCTTTTTTAAAGAGTGATGCAGAGCAAATTTTCCCAGCTCATCTACTTTATGGTCACTAAACACAGATTACTCCAGGGATTTATGATTAAAATTGTCTAACTTGCTGGACATTACTTGCTGGTTTTAAAAAGAGACAATCTAAATTTGCTCTAAGGATGAGTAAAAGCAGAAGAGGTTTGTTTCTGAGCAGATGCTCAACCAATTTACTGCCACAAAAACAATTACTGAATTTGTTCTGTTATTTTGGTATAGCTAACCTACTTAACTCAGAAGTTACTTGTATACGCAATAATTAAAACAAATCAAACAAAACCTCCCACAAACCTGAAAAATCTTAATAGTCCTAGAACAAATTTAGTACATAAACAGGGCTGGCACTTCAGTATACCTCTCCCAGCAGTGTTTTTGGCTTTATGTTTCACAATAGCTTACGTTACAGAAGAGCCACTAGTATGCAATGTCTGAAGAACAGGCAGGGGTAATAATGGAGGAAATCTCATCCAAAACGTATGTACACAGGAAAGTTAACTTCACTGATATGTTTTGGATATGCTGAGAAATAGGTCAGAACTCCCCCAATGAAATCTTTTCAAAAGGAAAGAACCTGCCAAGCACACAGCTCTGTATGTCAGTAAGAGCCTTTTCCCAGAGTATCCCAAGCAGCCTCTCAGAGGGTAGTGTGAAGGACAGCACAGAGCCAACCCTTCCAGGGGGACCTATTCCAAACCCTGCTGAAATCTCTTCAGAAAAGCACACATATGCACCTGCCTTTCATCTGAGATGTTCAATGCTTTTCCTGCTCTCTTCTCATAGAGATGCATTAGCTGTTATTCCCGCACCAGCATCATCATCCTATGCCTCCCATTAAATTATAAAAACTAAATGCTATATGGTGCAATCGACATGTGTTTCCAAAAAACAAAAGCTAAGGTAAAAAGTAGCTGTGTAAAAAAACGGATCTGGTATCTGCATTTCAGCTTTCAGACTTACTGGTTAGTGTAGAGTAAAACCACATAATTTTAAATAAATTAAACAAATTATCCTTATCACTCAACAGCAGTATTAGGAAATGCTTCATCCTAACAGAGTTATTCTTAAGAAACACAACTGATATGACTGACCCATACCTTTCTTTCAATCACTGTAAAACTGTTTCATCTTTGCAGTGGATTTCTCACATTAATATTGTCCTGAACATACACATCTAAAAGACACATTTCCTCACAGTGCAAAGTTAAAAATACTCCCATTTTCTGGGGATTTTGATCCAATAACAAAAACCATGACCAGTAACATTGAGTAACATTTGGCTTGAGCTACCTTTGCATATCTGCTAGCTTCCATCACAACCTGCACACCAGACCCCACTGATCACTGACCCAATTCCAGACCCTGATCCCACACTCTGCTAAACCTTTGTGCCTCACAGTGTTGGAAAATCTATTTAATCCTTTCTCTGGGTTAGTTCATAATGGGACTGACTCATGCAGGGGGTGTTTGGCCACCAATATGGGACCACCCCAGCCGAGTCTCTGCCAGCAGTGCTCCAGTTGTTTTTCCATTCAATATGTTACTATAAAAATGGGAAACAAATTAGGCCAGCGTCTTACAAACAAAAGTATTCCTATTTCCAAATATGGAAGCATTTTTTTTTAAATATACGTATGCATAAAGTTAAAAGCATTTCAGTTTCTCATTAAACGGTAAGACTGAAGTCAGGGGGAACTACATGCTCCAGAATAGCAACAAGAACTGCACAAATGTAGACAAAGGTCATAAATAAATATTTTTGCAGCCAGCTGTCTAATGCTTTCTTTCTTTGTAATCTCTAAAAATAAAGTTTAGTCACTCTGTAACTTTCCAAGCATAGATCAGGGAGAAGGAGAAGGAATGGAAGGGGAGATGGACTCCAGTCCCCACATCTCTCTGGTGCCTTCTCCCAGCTGCCCTCCACCAGCATCACCAAGGCTGTAGAAGGTATGGACAATACAATTCTGAATTTATCACTCTCACCCTTTTTGCACTAAAATCAGAACACAGGAGTCAGGGTAAATGGTAAAATTCAGTCTCCAAAACTGTAGCCCACTGCTAAAGGTCAGGGAAGACAAAAATGTTCTCCCAACTGCTAGAAAGATGTGGCTTAGGGACTTTTTAGACCAAAAAAGGCATCTTTGCACGTAGCAGTCCCCAGAGAGCTGACCCTTTCTCCCCAAGCTGCACTAGTAGCTCACTGAGCCTGTGAAAACTTTCCACAGTCTATGGCAGAGCTCTCCAGTGTAAATTCAGACTCCGTGAAAATAACCATCCCACTTCATTTTGAACTCACTGCTGGCCAGTTTTGGTTTTGCTTTTTTATTTCTTGCACTGGGTAAAAATGAACAATCAATCCCAAAGCATCCTTTGTCACTCCTGACACTATTGATTTTGCATCCCCCTCTGCCACCTTCTAAAATACAGAGCTGATATGCTGCTTCATTTCAGCAAGTGTGGGACAACCAAAGCAAAGAACCAACCATGAAACATCTATACATGAAAAGACACATGATCCAAATGGGATTTTATGCTGGACAGGGAAAAGGGCAGGAAGACAGCACAGAAATTAACTTTGAAATTTCAGTAGGTTATCCTAACACAATGACACTGTTCTATTCCTCCAGGCCCTGCAGCACTACTTTATCTTTTACTTTGGTAACATCTTTAACATGTGAGCAAAAAAAAAATTTTAGAACTGTGACCAAACCCCATGTCTAACAGCCAAGGCGTGCCATACACTGGCCTCTTGATAGGTACACACCCTTGTAGTGCAGTTCTCCTTCATCTACCAAGGCAGATTCCAAGATGCAAAATAAATTGCAGTTACCTCCCACTTGGGCAAGACCTGAAAGTTGCTAAGTGGCTTATAGCAACTGTTTAAAGCATAAGTCTCAGCAATCATTTTGATAAATAACATAGCTCTGCCCACTAGAAAGTCAATGCCACTCCTCCAGGTTCCCTCATGGTAGTTCTCAACCTAATCAGAACATGATAACTTGTCTCATCAATGTCCTATTAATTTCTAATGTATTTGCCTTACTCTATTTACTACCAGAAGGTCAAACAATGAAGGATGTTGTTGAAATCCCTAGCAATCACTAACAACAAGCAGTCTATCTGATGTCATTACTAAAGACCTTACCAAGTCTTAGAACAAAATCTGAAGAGTTCAGCAACACCTTCCTGGAAAACATTAACAGGTATCTGAAATATTGGGAAATTATACTGGTCACCAAGAACAGAAACTTAATAAGTTCTATCAGGTTGGAAAACATATTCTGAAAGCAGAGAAGATAAATAATGCTTTCTATTCAATGGAACATTAAAAAAATAATTTAAGTTCCTAAAATATTTCCGTGCTTGAGGGACACATAGATCCTACTTCCTGCCCTGCTCCATGGGTTGTGCAACCAGGTCCTGAGCAAGAGTAGGTGCTACAAGAAAAGCAAAGCCCAAACCTCTGTCTGTTTGCTCCAAGTGTGCATTTGTGTTTGAGCAAATGACCCAGCCTGCCTGCATGACTTGAAGGCATGCTTTGCCCCTGAACATTGTCATCACACTACCTGGGAGTGGCACAAAAGGTCCTGAAACAAAAGCACACACAACAAAGGATTTCAATATTTGTAAGCTTTCTCTTTGTCCTTGCGTGAGTTCAGCTTCTGTACTGCTGGTGGGTTGTCATGGCATGTGACAGAGAGAATTTCAATATGTGCCTCAATCTTACGGGCAAACCACTACCTCTGGTGCTAATCCTATTTCTCCCCACCTCACGAGGTCGGACATGTTTCAGGAACTGTCCTGCTCTGACTAGAGTGCTCACACTAAATCTTTATTCTGTTCCCCTTGAAGAGTGAATAGGTCATGGATACCTCCCTGCAGGATGGTTGTACTTCTGTAAGTACTTGAAACAGGGATGGTTGTTTGACTTAGAGGTTAAGCTTTGATTTCAAGAGCTAGGTCACAAAATCCTCAAATCTTTTGCAGGAACTTCAAGAGGAACCAATTTTCATTCTGGCTGGCAGGTATTATTCACAAAAAATGATCACAATAATATTCATTTACTGTATTTTCTGTATGTATATGAACACAAATACATATGTACACCGAAACAAGCATACATATATAAAACATATGTAATGGCATATATTTTTATGTATTTGTGTATGCAAACATTTAATATATATTTGTGCGCATACAATCAAACTTCAGCATAGTGTCTGACTACTAAAATACAAGAATTAGAGCCTTATTTCTTTCCAGACACTTTACACAAACTCAGAACAAAACCCAGTTCCTATCTGGTACAAAAATCTAGTTCCTTAGTTTATTTCTAATTAGCTACCAATACAAAAAGGTAAGAGATACATGTAGGTATTCAGGAAACCTATTCCTAAAGAAGCATACAGCCAAACAACACAAATAATTATTTACCCTGTTTTATCCTTAAATTGGTATTACTTATGAAAATAAGGACTGTTCAGAATTTGCAGGCAGAATGAGGCAGGTTGGTTCAACCCATTCCTGCCTGCCCAGGTACTGCACCACAAGCACAGGCAGCCGCCTGAGGTGCTTGGGCTTCTCTCCCTCACTTGTCTCCTTCTGCCACTTTTACTGCAGCCACAGAAGAAGCAGATTTGGGCTTCAAGAAGCTGAAGACAATCACTGCACTCTATTCCAGAGAAGCATGAGAGTTTTCAGCTGGATCAGTAATCTGATCCAATTCACTCTATCAACACAGCATCACTAAATTGAGAAACTGGCAAACTTGAAGAATTCAAGCCAAGCTATCACAGGACCATATTCAGATTCTGCTTTGGAAATCTCATTTTGTATTTCTCACAAAGCAATCTCTTTTGAAAAAAAAATTATTTAAAAAACATATTAGGATACCTAAAATTCAAAAGATTTATTATATATTTTTTCCAAAAGAAGTGCTTCAGCAAAATATTTGTTAAAATGCCTATACAAGTGCTCACACCTGAAATCTCAAAATCCAGCTCAGATGGACCCCTTTTGAGAAGTAGTTTCCACCTACATTGTATGATCATTAAATACCATATGGACTGATCAAAGCATTCAACAAAGACAAAAGGGAACTAGGCCTCACTAGCTTCCAAGTCTTCCTGTACATTTTAACCTTTCTATTCTATTACTGAATATTCTTAAAGCTTTCTTGTTTGATTGCCAGCTCAGCAGGACACTCAGAAAGGCAGGGAAGCAATCTGGAAGGCAGCTGCAGCTCTGTATGCAGAAGCGCAGAACACCCAGCCCTCCAAATGAGTTTACTGAGCCTCTGACCCTACCTTGGGGAGTTGGGGAAGCTACTGCCCATCAGTGCCAGAAATACTACACTGCAGTGCTTGAAATGCAGAGCCTTATGTTTTCTGCCATCTGCACTAAGGCTGTCCCGAAGCAAAACCTGCCATCACAGGCAAACAATGAGTCTTGCACACAAAAAGCTCAAAACACAGCTGACAGGCATCTCATTGTACTCCTAATGCATGATAAACAATTAGTGATTGGACAAAACAGTGCAAGAACAAATCCTATTAACAAATAATAGGATTTGTTAGCAGATCACCCAAACGACACTTTGGAAACAACTCTCCGGGCTGCTGCAGCCAGAAACCTCAGCCAGGGAAGGGAGCCATGCTGCAGGATGCACTGGTGAGCTGCGTGCACAGCTACCAGTCATCTGGAGGAGCTCACTGTGCAACAACAATGCTGGTCCACTGGTTTTGACAGCACTTGAACATGCTGCAGCACGAGTCAAGTGAAAGAAAATAAGTAATCTCATATCTTGGGTATTTCTGAATGATTTACACTTAGGATCCATAAGCAAGTGTATTTTCTACATCAAAACACACAAGAAAATGTTGTGATCATATTTTCTTTTTGCTCATTACAGGGATTTTTGTCAGCAACTTAGCACACTACAATTTCAAATTACACCTGACTAGAGGGTACTTGACTAAAATATGGTTCCCTAACAGTATGGTAATATAAATGTCCACCTCTACCAACAGAAGTTGAAGAAAAAAAAAAAAAACATGGGCAGGTGGGTACTTGAGGAAACCTGACTTGACACTGTAACGTTGCCCCCAGTGGTTGCTATTAGATGCCACAACTAAGTGATGCAAACATAGTGACAGAAAAGGTGGCTTTTTACCATTAAGAGTTTGAAAGAAAGAAGAAGGTGCCTCACACTGAAAACTAGACAGAGCATCTATCTGCCCTGGTAAGATAATAGTTACTCAAAACCTTCAAGTGGCAAGTATTCATTAGTCTTTGTATTCCTGTTTAGGGTGCCATAACCCTTTTCATCTCCTCTGGATCATTAGAACTGTCTTGCTTATTTATACATTTTTAAACACACCACAGTACATACTGCCTGAGATGAAAACCAAAACTGGGAACCCATATAAGTTATATCATTATAGAAGATTTTCACACAATTGTAAATCATCAGTTATATCTTTTTAATGGCAAGAAACATAATTTCTAAGGTTAGTAATTGAATAAATTTTTTAAGAGTATAACTAAAAAGGAAAAAAATTACCCTTACAACAATCTCTGATGGCAATGTCTGGGTGCAGTTTGAGCAAAGCAGCAGTGTACATCCTTGTGAAGGCACAGACGAAGCTTGCCCAAACACCAAAACCCTCCCAGCAGAACATAAGACACAAACACACTGCCTTGTTGGGGATCAGCTCTCCCACAGATCTTCAGAGCTCTTCCCACTGCTTTGGGTACTGCAGTAAGCTGAGCATTCTGGTGTGCATGGACAATCATGAGGCAGTTCAGCCAAAAAAAGCACAAAGCCTATCCAGAATGTTATCTAGTTTGTTCATCTGACAAGTCAAATGGAAGCGACAGCCAGTCTCTCACCCAGCTGGGTTAGAGATTAGCCATGTGTAATATTGCTGCACTTGAACTGTGGAGTGCTGTACACTTGGCAAGAAGACAAAAAAAGGAGGAGATGGAATAGCGAGGAGAAATACCCAGGCAAGAGTTACTGCAGGACTCATTTTGAAGCCTTGTCCATGACAGTCTATTTGCATAGGCAAATGCAGATGTTAGAAACTTATAGCCCCCCATATGAACTTGGCCAGCGTGCTGCCAAGACCCTCACACTCCCCTGTTGCACACACTCCCAAACACTCAGCATGCACATCAGTTATGTATCTGCACAGTGCCTGAACTGTAGCAAAGAATCACAAAGTCTGTCTTCCCGTGAGAACAAATTAGAAATTACATCTACATCCTAGATACATGACCAAGTACCTCAGCCCAAGACCATAGCTCAGAGCAGGACTGGGAATGTCAGGCCAGCAGACATGATGCCAAAGAAGGATACTCAGAGCAGCTCCTGTGAGTTTGCACCTCCTTTCAGCTCCTGGGGCTGACAGTCACTTTCCTGACATGCATGTCAGTCATCATCCCCGAGAGAAATGTTACTGACACAGCCTGGCTCCCAAAAAGCACGGCTGCTGACTCCACCAGCTACTGCCAGGCATACAAAGAAAAGTCTTCAGAATACCCTGGACTATGGCACAATCCCAAATTTTCCTTTAGAATAGGAAACAGTGATGAAATTACTTCATTGCAAGATCAGCTTCTACATACAGGGATATCCTTCCAGCTTCAGAGAGAAGCACTTGCAAACCAAAGAGGAGAGGAAGAAGGAGGGCTGATGAATGCTGTTTCACCAAGGCCACAGTAGCATGTATCCATTTCCAAGCCTAATGCAGGGCAATATTGTTGACTGACACAGAGGCTGGCTAAGGGAGGAGTTCCATGAAGCCTACAGAACCTCCCCAGGTCCAAGCACCACCTCTGCCTTGCTCTCTCCCCATCATTGTGGTCCCCTCCTTGCCAGCTGCAAGAGAGCTGCAAACCCTTGCCCTTTTCAAGAGCATCTCCAGCTGGCACAAACCAACACTGGAGCCACAGCCAGTGCCATAAGGCAGCAGAGAGCACAAGCAAACAGCAAGAAACTGCAAAGCAGCATAAAGCCATATTGCAGGGCCATTGCCTACAGCACAATGAAAGAGAGCACCCGGGCAGAGAGATAGAAAGCCAGGCTGTAACCAACAAAGATGGGTTTTTGCAATCTCCTGTTACTGTTTCAGCTGTATCTCACAGCAGCCTCAGGAACAGAAGTTTCCTGGTTTTCAGTTGTTTATGGTTTTCCTGTAGCAGATGCAAGCAGCTCAAGAACCAAACCAGTTATTAAGAAATGCAGAACAGGTAAAAAATCCATTGTTGGTCAACACAGAGCCATGTGTTCAGTTAACCAAGCACTCTAGAAGGAATCTGTGACCAAAAGGAAGAAAAATATTATACATAAACATATTCAGCAACTGAATATCCCCCTTCAAATGTCTGTCATAATATTTATTCAGAGCATCTGGAGGATCAAAGCTCTGGTCAAAGCCTGTCATGAATCCCCATGCTGCTGCAGAATTTAGTACTAATCCCTGGTGCTTCACTGCTAAATAAGGAATGAAAAATAAACAAACAAGCAAACCAAGCAAAGGTCAAATGATATAAATAGATACAAGAAGGCCAAATTATTAGTTTAGAGATGCTATAAAAAACTTTAAAACAAAAGTCTTTCAGCCTCCTTTAGCTTTGTGTGCAAAGCAGTACCACATAACTCCTATGCAAAGTAAAGAGTGAGTGTATTTCCCATATGTAGTAATACTACAGGCAGGACAAAAAGCCAAGCATGTAATGTCATGCAGGAGAAGATCAAGCAGCAGGGCAGAAAGCAGCAAACCCCACAGCAATCCACCAAAAGTAGGTGCCTCCCCTTACTTTCTCACCACACATGCATATTTCATGATACTATATACAATGATGACAAAATTTTACGTTTTAACAAACCAAACTGGAACATTCAAAATCAATGCAGCTGTTTGCACAGGGGAAAAAGAAAAGCTCTTCTAAAGCAGCAGATTTATAATTGAGTCTGTCTGCACAGCCATGCAGATAGAAAAACTAGGTCAAATCTTTTGCTAGTCAACCTTACTGCCACTCCGCCCCAGCCCTCTTCCCCTTTAGATTTCAGCAGTTATTGAACGAATCAATTAACAGACCTGTCATGCAGGTCTTGAGCTGCTTCTGCCTGGTTCATATCAGGGGGTTCATCTGTGCCACTACAGATGGAAGGGGGAAAAATTAAATCATTATAATCTTTCCTATTCACAAATCCTAATACTAGAGCACATGTACTCAATGCTACTAGGGTCCATTAGCAATCAAATAAATGATGCATGCCAGAAAATAGATGCAGAAGGAAAGGGGCATGAGACAGACAAATATAGGCTAGAAAGAGGCAAAAATAGAGGAATTGCTGTGCTTTCACTTTTGCTGTGCTTGCAGCAAAACCATAATAGCATCTGCTGCTTTTAATGACATCTTGCTAGTGTATTTTGTACAGCTTCATGGTGAACAGTTTTAGAAATCTCATAAATATCTCCATTTTGACACTAGAGTTCAAAGAGAAACTATAATACCAGGTTTATATCTACTCATCACCCTCTCTATGTTTAAACAATTTTTGTCTGGAAAAAAGGACTCACACATGGGAATTCATATATTCACACTCACAAAGGTATTAAGCAGGTTTTTAAATCTTCACAAATTGTAGGAACTGAGTCAGTCCAATTTCAGCTTACTCATTTTTATTAATTTCTGTCCTGTAGCAGAGACAGAAGGGACTCTATTTCATTACCATTTTTAAAAAAGCCATTCTGTATCAGACAAATACTAAAATAACTCCTGAACCCTATTTCTACCACATGCAATATGCTACCTGACAAGTTCTTGCAAGAACTTCAACTTCCTGACTTACTGCAGTGATGGCCAACCCAACTGGTTTGGCAAGCCACGTACCACAACCTCCATACCAATGCCACAGGGCCACAGGACACTGACTGACAGCTGAAGGCTGGGGTGCACCAGTCCCAACTCTTACTGGCAAGCACCTCCTCTAACCATGTGGTGACTGTAGCCTTGTGTGCTGCTGCTGTTGCTGCCTTCCATGCGAGCAGGATGGGACAGCAGCCAAGGGATTCCCCTTGTGGGAAAGCAAGTACTGCAGGCAGAGGGGAGGGTGTTGCTGTGACCCAGGAGTGCCTCACTCATTTGCTTTGATGAAAAAGAATGACCATTGTGGAACATGACACATGCAGATCTGGGTGGCAAAATTCACAACCAATCTTGAGTCATTTTAGTTCAAATCAATGGAAATTATAATTTCACTTTCCACACAGGTACTATGCAGAATTTCTATTGCGCTGCTAAAACCTTTTTCTCTCACCAGCAAACCCAGGACTATCACAGACCACCCAGAAAATCCCTTTGGAGCACAGTATACAGTAGCAGACTACACAGACTGCATCCTAAATTCTAAATCGTGCACAGGGAGCATTTGTCTTTGATGTTTTTTGGGTTTTTTTATCTTTACCATTCCTCCCTTTGGCTAAATTCCTTTGAAGCTAAGGCTATGCTACATGTAACTCGTCTAAACCAGCCCTGTGTAGCCTTTGAGTAGTATCTTATCTATAGCAGTTACAGCTGAACTTTCATTGTCTTGAATAATTTTTCACCCTTAATTCACCAAGCCATAAACAATTATTGCCTCAGTACCTTAGATAAACAATTATGGAAATCCTGAGGAAAACATTTGGGTTCTCTTTTTTGGGCTGACTGATTCATGTTTGTTTCATTAGGTTTTTTGACAGTGACACATTTAGAGGGAAGAAGCATTTTGGATCTGAACCCAGAAAGACATTAGCAATTTGAACCCTCTGTTGAATGTTACCGGATCAGAAGGTAAGCAAAGAAACTGCAGTGATGGAATTCTTGAGGTAGATACAAGGAGTTGACAAAGATAGAAAAAACAAGCATTTTTAAGAGAATTGACAAACTAAAAATGTTCTGGAATCACTACTTTGTCAGGTAGCAACATTTGGCACATTTACTCAGTTTTGAAGCCTTTACTTTAATGCTCAGTTTCTCCTTGAACTATGTTCATGCATGATGGTCTAAAGCAGATCTTCTAGAAAAATGCAAAGCTCATTTCGCATTAACCCTTTGAACAGTGGTAAGATAGTATGTCTATACTTACCTAAATTATACTTCCTTCATTTATCTTTCATTTTAAATACTGCCCCAGAATGAGAAACACTGAGATTCAAAAGGTGCTTTTTCACTATCCTATTCAATTGATAAATTCTAAAACAACTTGAGAAACTTCATTTGCATTAGTATGATTTGTTGTCCCACCAATCAATCAGAAACTGCTGCTTCTCTTTAACGATGTCTAGCACATCAACACTGTCAGCTAGGTTTGCTTCCTATATGATGCCAAGTTTATTTTTACTTCTAAAATACTGTCTGAAATTACAAAAATTAAGATGGAAACTACTTTTTCCTCAATTTATTAAAAAAGCTGCTCAAACTAATATTTTATAGAATTTAACAATAGCTCTCAAGAACATTCAAACCATTTTAAGTAAAAAAAGTGAATTTTTTTCAATTGTTTAAATGCCTTCTGTTAGATCATTAATGAACCTTATGGCTGATAGTCTACTGACAAACTTAACAGAAGACCTCTTTTAAGAAATAAGTGTTTCTCAATAAGAAAATAAAATTTGTACATTTTTTTCCCTAAGCCTGTTATTGGGAAAATATCTATGAGTCTTTCAGAGAACAGCTCTTGTTCTTTACTGGGTTCTTGCCATAATTAACATCTGCTCAGTCTATAAATTAATTGCTGAAAACATCTTGTGCTTCTAGAAGATCCAGGCAATCATAACTGTTCTGGGTTACTAGAGAACATTACCATTTTTCTCTCACACACAGGCACACATCCCCCCCTTACAGCACACCACATAACAAGAACAATTATTTGGCATTATTCTTAATGTCATAAAATAAACTTTTAGTGCTAATCAACTCATAAAAGTAGCACACTATTAGGTTCCCCAGATGATTTAAGCAGTACTTATGTACTGTGATAGCTTAAGAACACGAAGGATGCCTTACCCAGCTGATGGGAAATGTTCTTTATCTTAAAATCAAGAATCCTTTTATCAGTCCTGGTTTGCCAACAGCAGAGTTTGTCAGGCAGTTGCAATGGGCAAAGAAAAGTCCACTTTAAACAATTCATTGCAAATAACAGTATTTCTCTTTCTCGCAAAGGCCGACCAGCCTCAAATTTCACCTACTTGTTCCATGCCCAAGGTCTCCCATTGTTCTTGGCTGTACTGTGGTTTGTCACCTCAGCTGTAACTCCTCTGCTCTTGGAACTCTCAGCTCACCAATCAGAAATTGTGCCATTTTAATACTATTTTTAACCTCTGCAGAGGCAACTCACTTTCCCCAACAACACTTAACATAAATGTCCTTTACTTCCTTTCAGTTATCTTTCAGACCAGTTCCTGATCTCACTGACCATCCAGGGTTCTGGTGAATGACAAGGATCCAAGCTATCACCAAGACCTTCCAGAAATAACAGTATCTACATTTAACAACCAAACTAGAAGGTTATTATTGACTTAGTTTGGAAAGAGAAGAAAGGGTGTTGTCCCACCCAAATAACAGATTTCTAGATGTCACCAGAAGAGATAAATAGATACCAGTCCATAATAATTTTGGGTCACATGACCCAGCTGGCATCTCTTGAGTTGTCATCTGTCTTCATTAAAGATTTTGCAAGAAGGTGGGGGTGGTGCATGCTACACCTTTCCACATGGGACAGGACTGCAATAATACAAACACTATGGCTTTCTTAGTGCCAAAAAAAAAAAAGCAACATTTGAATTCTTCTGAAGAATTTTCAGGTCTGTTTCATTAACAACTTGAGGAAGAAAAGACATACACACATCAAGCCTCTTCCTTGCCTAGGATATAAGTGTTCTCATATACCTTTGAATTTAGAAGTGTATCTGAAGCGAATAGCTGCAAACACATTGTTTCTGGTGACACAAACAAATGGGCATGCCTGGTTACACCACATTCCACCCAAGAGCACAGACTTACACCACAGACATGTTTTCCCCACACAGAAGGTATCTTTAGTCCCACTCCCCTCTCCCACACTCCAGAAGACACCTGTGCGCTCCTTCCAATTTTACTTCCCTGCCCCATTCCCACCTCTGCTCCTCAACCGCTCCATTCACGATTTTTTACCTAGCAAGCACAGGAAGAGTTTGGTGAGTAATTAGCTCTCTAAACTTGAAATTCCAAGTAAGCAACAGAAGTGTCAAGATACTGAAGAGCAGCAGATTGTCACACCACAAGTCATGTGGTTGCTGCACTGCATCTCCACAAAAATTATCTACATTACTCACACTCATGAGGGGGTTGACTTGTCGTGATCTGTCATCTGAGATGCAAATATTTATTGATGGCACAGAAGTATTCCAACTTCTGCTTTTATTACTCATTCTTTTAACACTGTTAATAGGCTTTGGAATGCCAAATTCACTGAGTTTATTCTGCAGTAGGACCAAAAGAACTTACATTTTATCATTATTTTGTTTATACCATAAATAATCCAGGTGCGGAATCAAAATCTAAACCTAGAACTATAAACTGAGAGCTGAAGCACACTCCACTAGTGTGCTATTGTCATAAATAAAGCCTACAAGTAAAAAGTTCTTCATTAAAATTACAACCATTACAAAAGAATAACTTTGCAAGTAATTTTTGTTTTGCGTCTTAGATACCATTCAAGTGTCCAAAAGCATTATTAAAATCCATATTTTTAATGAGCTACAAAATTTATTTCTTTCTATCGAAATAAAGAGGACACATCTCTTTGGTCTAGAGCGCTGCCACACACAGCAGCTCTCCTCGACTCACAGGTCTTCATGCCAAGCACAATCCCATGCTTAATGTAGAACAGCATTTCCTTCTGCTGGTTTTTCACTTTTACACAGCTCTAATAGACACAGGCAGGGATGCAGCCATCATATTATTGTTCAGACCTTTCTCAACTGTTCATATGCATTAAGTTCACTTTATAGACCTGCATCAGAAAACACCCTTTCAAAACAGGCAAATAATTAATGCTACTATTACTATTGTTGCTATCACTATGCTTTCATTACAGTTTCTGAGGTAAGAAATGAGAAAAGAAAATGTGTATGACTTTTCTGGGAACACTGTAAATGGACAGTAAAGCAAGATGATACCATTAAAATTAAGATAGTCTGACAGCTTGCATTTTGCTACTGAGAAGAGTTTATTTTGTTTCTCTGAAGTAATAAACTAGAAAATTTCCAGACAAGACAATATTCAGTAAGGTGTTACGTAAAAAATGTTAAGTCTTCAGTGGCTGTTAGAGCTTAGAGCTGCAAGTACCTTTTTTCAAGATCTGAGTTCTCCAAAACAGATTTCTGGTAAGGATTCCCACAAGCTCTGCATGTTTTGTAGCTAATTTTGTCTTCTTCCATATCTGCCCTTGTCAAACCAGGAATGGGACTGATTAATGGCAGTCCTTTAGAAGAGGATGCTTCATACAGTTGAGGGCCACTGAGACCTGATACGTGTAAGTCTTACTTAAGAGAGGGAGAGAAAATTATCCCACAAAACTGCAGTGTGAAGGTGAAATTTTCCATCTTCCTGCTTCTGCCCTATCCTCACATACCCCAGACACATTCTGAAATTATTCCAGGACAGAAGCAACTGCACCTATAAGACTATAGTAAACTAAGAGCTTAGGAGTTCAGCAGGATGGCTCACTCTGCATTAAGTTCTAAAAACTTCTTGCTATCTGTTATAGCTCTCATATAAAATATGAAAACTTTTTAGTAGCAATAAGCAGTTACTGTAGTTATGCTCATATGATAAAAAACAGGATCCTAAGCCACATAATAGATTACTCAAAATAATCAGCAGACAACACAACACAGAGTTTTAGTCCTCTACTTGATTATAATATTCAAATTTAGACCTCCTGAGGTCAGGGGTCTCACTCTTTCAACAACAGCAAAACCAGATCAGTATACTTTTTATTAGTCTCCCACAGGTCAGAAGAGTGGAGGGCCAGGACCCACTCCTGTGATAAAGTTTTCTGTAGGCAAAGCTGAGAGGGAAGCCTTCAACTGAAGAAAACCCAGTGAATGGAAGCTGGAAGAAAATACAGGGTGGGTCTGATGAATGCACTGTTCATTACGCAAGTGTACTCATTCAGAGGCCTCTTTATGTCATTCAGTGTAAACAAATACCTGCAGCACTACCAGACAAGGCAAAAAAAGCCTTGTTGTGAAGCAGAGTGGCAGACTTGTTGAGACAATCATGGAGGTCATCATTATAACCTATTTTAATATAAACACCCACCCCGTTGTGCTCTCTAAATCACAAAATCATCACATGTGGAACAAACATCATCATAATAAGGATGACACTTTTTCTTTTTCTGTTTGTTTGTCCTCAGAGCTCTTAATAGCTGCTTATATTGTTACTCTGGAAATGACTACAGTTGACATAGAACACATGGACTGACAACAATGCAGTTGCAGCACACTGCCTGCTAGGGCAACACCTGAATACTGCTTCCAGGCCACTCTATACATGTAGACAGGAGCTACAACCACTGCACAGATGTATCAGACCTTCTTCTCCACCATAAAGCACTTTGTGCAAGAGCAGAACTGAGGCAGGACACAGGAAAGCTGTCCACAAGGTGCACACCAGCAGCCTGTCACTGAGCAGCAGGCTCAGTCTTAAGTCACTATTAGAGGTATTCTCCTTAAAGGGACTGAGGGAAGGAGTAGTAAGGCTCACATGTGGTCCCTTTCACCGCTCCATCACCCTGCAGCATGCAAGAGCACTTCTTACTCTGTGAAAAAAGAGCAAGTCATTCCAGTTGACATCAAATGTTAACCAACCTTTTGGGTGAGGATTTTCAGACAAAACTAATACTTTTTGGCTGTACACATACTACTAGTCCTGAAAAATGGAAGAGAGGGGAAAATGTGCCGCTTAATCAAGGAAAGAAAAATGCAGTGCAAAAAAAATTAATTATATATTTATGTATACATGTATATATAGGAAAAGAAATAGAATTGCTTCTGCTTCCTAATTACTAAAACAGTAACCTAATTACTAGGTAAGATTACTAAAACTCCATGGTTACACATGACCATGCATAATGTCATAAAATTTCTGGTCTTTCACAGAAGTTACATGCTGATAAAACACTAGAACTCAGCAGAAGTTGATTTCTAATTTATATTGGCAGATCAGACTCGGGAAATTTGAGTAAATAAATCATATTTAAGTGTAATATAGACCCTCAAATCAGTTCAACCACCCTCAAAGAAACTGTAATTTACACCTCCTGCAGACCTTACTGTACACAAATAACCCTGTAAGACTATGTGACAAAACTCTCTTTATGTATGTAATACAGTTTCACAAAATTAATGCTCTTTTTACATTAAAAATTCATCTAGGAAAACAAATGCTAATGTTGGAAGACCAACAACTAGCCTGATGTATAGATCCAGGATGTTTCACAGGAAACTCCATGAAGTCACTGGGATGGGAGCATGAAAACACCTGACCCTTATTTTTTCATGTATGACTTAGGATTTACCAGTCCATGTGCATCAGGCAGGCCTAAAGCTTTGCAAGAGATTCACAGGAGCCCCAAGTGAAATTAATGTAAGTCTGAAAAAGAACACAAGATGTAAGTGGTAATATCTGGATTCCAAAGACTGCTTTTATACATGAAAATGAACTAATCTCACTTTTTATTTGCAATTTCTGTATGTTATCAAGAAGAGAAAGTAAGATGTTGGATACTACCGCCTTGGCTCTAACAAAAAGGCGAAACAAAATCCATAATAACAGCTTCCTATTGTGGTCAAGGTCTCAAGTCAGCCACGGGTATTCAAGGGAAGCAGAGGTCCTTTGCATATTGTACACAAAACACAGGATATGCAGGACTGAAATCAAAGAATCACTTTATGGAACACATATCTGGCAACATCCTTGCTTTGACAGATACCTCCTCTCTGTACATAGTTTCTCAATATGCTGTGCTCCAGTCTGACAGCTGGAAGAGGATGGCAGATTATTTAGCAGATGTCATTTTCTTAGTCAATGACCTTGGGTTATTTTCAAACCACTGAAAAAAAAAAAAATCCTGGTATAGATACAGGACTTCGCAGAAAGAAAATGTGAAAGGAGTGATGGTTTGCTCCTGATAAACATGTGCAATGTTTTGAGACGAGAATGACCAACATATTGTTTTTCTACCAAACTAAGAAAGAGTCTTGATAAAATTAGGATCAGCTTGAAACCCTTGAGAACCCTTAAAATAAGTGCAAAAGCAGATGTTTCAAGGTAAATTTGAAGTTTTCTTTCCTTTAAAGCTCTAAACCACTCTGGTGTTACACCTGAATTATTCCCTTTGGGAAACAAGGCAAAACAAAAGGAATACTTATGTGATGGATACAAGCAACTGGGTTCTCTTCAAACCTTGGAGTCAGCTCTCGATGGAAGAACAAGCAAGATGAAGTAGTGTTCTATTTCTGCTAGCACACTTTTCGTCTTGGTAACTGAAGGTAAATGTCACGCTAGAGATTCAAACTCTTGCCATGACCCTAACAAGCCATCAGCCTATTTTCAAGAAAATCAACCTGTTAAGAGGTAATTTTTTCCTCCGATAAAACACCAAACAAACAGAAAAACACAATTAAACTTTCTATGTATCATGCATGATACAAACTGTTAAATCTGGGGAAGAATGTGTGATTCTGGAGGCTGGCAATGCTATAGAGATCTCATTTTTATCTCTACATCCTTGTCTTGTAACCAAAGCCATTTATCAGTGTTGGCCGAAAGTCAGGACATCTGTTCCTGATGAAATTTTGACATTTCTAACTTTGCATTTCATTCCAAACTGGAAGAAAACCAAGTATTTTTCATGTTTCCTATAAATGCTCTAGAAAATAACAATTCCAGATTAGCACACATAACAGTACTTCTAATTAGGAGGAAAGATATGTTTCTTGTGTCAAATATCAAACTGTTTCATTATCACCCCAAAAAGTGACATTTTGAAATATCTCATTTTCTAGAGCAGTCAATATTTTACATCCACTCTTTACAACTGTTTTTTGATGTAATGATATTTTTTAAAAAATAGAAAAAAGCACATTGCATCAGACTGATATGATGCCACTGTGGTATATAAATTACTCTCTATCACACATATACACAAACATATTTTCAGCTATGCATTTTATTATCAAAATAAAGAATGTGAAACTACAGACCACCTTCTCTCTTTTTTCCTCCTAAGTCTGATTTACTCTTATTATCCTGAACACAAAGGGAATAAAAGCTTTTCCAGTAAGGCATGTGATTTCTGTTTTCTGTCGTCTAACCGCCTTGTTCCGTGAATTTTTTCCAAATCCAAAATTATCTTAAAGATATCGCAGGGTTGAAAAGAAACAACTTAAATGGAACAAAACTAAAATTATCCTCAAAATGGCCTGCTATAATAAAATCTTATGCTGTAGGAGACTCAAACTATTGATCCTAGAAGGGAATAGAATGTGTTTATTTCAAAGCAACTCAGACTTCATTTTGGGTACCCATAAGGTAATTCCTGTGTTAGGTAGAGGAGGTCCCCATCTATTTCTCCATTTACATCTCATCTGCTCACACACCAGACTACAACAAAACCAAATGATCCATCCTAAAAATTGGAAAATCCATATGTCCATTCAATCAAATGCTATGCGCTCTGCCCTAATTTTCTTCTGTAGGTTTTTTGTGAACTTCAACTTAATCCTCTCCTTTTCAGTTTTCCAACACAGTGTACAAACTTCATCCAGGAGCGCCCTGGAGCCCTGCACTGATGTCATTCAGTAAGGTTTATGATTTCACACAATTGCCAAAGTTGGGAGAGACCTCTGGAGATCACCAAGTCCACTGGATGGTCAATCAGTGCAGGACTATGCCCATGCTTTTCAAGCATGTGCACAATTGGAGACTGCACAGCCTCTCTGGGTAACCTGCCACAGTGTTGCACCATCATCCCAAGAAAAAGTTTGTTTAAACAGAATTTGCTGTATATCAATTTCTTGCTGCCTCTTGTCCTTTCACTGTAAACCACTAAGAATCTCTGCCCCCCAGCACTCCCACGACTCCATCTACAGTTCAATTTGTCATCATCACAACAATGCAATCACTGTTAATTTAGTTCAAGTGTTGTAAGACTGGGAAATGTTTGGCACTGGAATTGCTCACATTTTCAGGCTACTCTCTTATCATATCAGTTCTCACCCTTCTCTCATACTACTGTGTGGGAAAACTTAACAGATAAGAATCAACCACTCAATTATTGCTTCAATATATACACAACACGTTCCTGCTTGTGGTCTAACCACCCGCTTTTCTTTTTCTCAACAATTTCTTTCCAACATGATGTCCGTCCATAACAGGAATGGATTACACCCTGCTGGACCTGATCATCTCATCCAGCAGCATTGAGTATTGAGGCCAGAAGTTTGAGAAAAGCCAGTGGACAAATGCAGAAAAGCTTGTCAACAGGTACATATCCATGACCCACTCATTTCCTAGGACTTTGTTTTCAACAGAAACAACTGGTCTTACCAATTCCAAGTGGGATTCTGATCTTGACAAAGCACTGGTCTCATCTGCTATAGTTGAGCTCAGGAGAGCCTCAACTCTGACAGTCAACTGATGAGAGGCTGGAGCCCTCCAGCTCCCCAGCTGCGCAGGTGTCCTCATGGTTGAGAAGTGCTACCCAAGTTCATTCACCACCCCAAAAACTTCTGAACTCACTTTCATTTCATGTAGATTTAATTTTGTCTACTCTGTCACACTGCAATGCCCCCTGGTTTAGACTAGTACTCCACATTTACACTGCCCACAAACAATGAATGTTTCAGCAGCTGTCATATCAAGGCTAATTTCTGTGCATCTTAAGGAACATAACCCGTGTGAGCAGTCCCCTGAATAAAAGCACACCAAGCAGTCTGTCTCCAGCTATGGAAGTAACTGTGTCTTAGCAGTACATACATCACACAGTCACAACAGACACAAGGAAGAGCAAGCACAAGAGATATTACAACGCACCACTCTGATCTTCCTTTCACATTACTTCTGTGATCAGGAACTGCTTTTGAGTAAGCTCTTTACTTTGAGCTATAGAGCAAAGTCTTACTTCCAAATAAGCAATTCCCTGCCACTGCAGGAAAGCATCTCTCATTAGCCTAGGCAGTTTAGCTCGTTTGTACCATTTCAAGGGTAGACAGTATTGGTACAAAAGCAGTTCTCAGTTTAAAGTTCTGTCAAACACCATATGAAAGTATAAATTAAGACTAGTCTTCACTTCCACTCTCTTAGTGAAAAGATAGGAGTCCCATGGACATAGTAATTATCAATTATCTGAACTTTCTCAATGTCATATAGAACTGAATTTAGTCAGGAAGAAGCAGTGAAAACGGAGTGAAGAGATCCCAATGATGAAGTGAGGATTTCAGCATCCTTTCTATTAAGCCTTTTTCTCTTTCTGCTTGCAGAACTAAAAAATACTAAGTTTATCTCAGAGGATGGCAAATGGGCAGTGAATAGATGTGATGACACCACGTTCTGTTATTTCACTACTGATAAAAACAGAGCTCCTAGTTTTGCAAATGACAGATAAACACTACTGCAAGCACAAATACTCAAATAGCCTCAAGAATGCAAGATTTTATGCCAATGAACACATTCCAAGCTCTAACCTTTGTTTGTGCAACAGTGTTCACTATGTCAGGTAGATTTATTTTTTTTAATATAGTACTATAGGTTATTGCCCTCATCCATACAGGAGAAACCAATACAGCAAAGGTATTATTTGCACTGAGAAAAAGTGCAAGTGGTTTAGGGATTTTGCTTTAACTATCCTAGTGTGACCTGTGAGCACAAAGAAGGCTTTTCATCACTTCACACCAAACTTTATTGTGCATCATTTATAATATTAAAATGAATTTTAGGTTAATGAACATGAAAGATATTTCATTAATACAAGGTAGTCTGGAGACCCTTAGCATTTCATTCCTCCCTGTGCAAAACATAACTTGGACTAATGGCCAATATACATAACATGGTTAACTCAATGTTACACTCCTTCGCAATTCTTGAATTTTCTTAGCAATTGCACAATTACCTTGAGAGTTAAAATTTGATTGTGCTACGCCAGTAATAGTTACATGAGGCTTTACAATTGCTTAGAAATTTTAAAGCTTAATAACAGCAGAATTTGCTATTAAGAGAGGTATTAACGATGTAGGGGAAAAAATACAGTTTACAGTAATTTCACGATTATAAGCCACATCATTTTGACTAAAATTTTGGTCCGAACCCAAAGTGCGGCTTATAATCAGGTGCGGCTTATATATGGACAAAGAACGAAAAGTTGCTGTTTTAGTTTGGAGAACAGGTGTCTGCTGAGAAAGGCAGGAACTTCTCGTTGAAATGGAGAATGTAAAACCCCTCCCTTTCAGGAGGGCTTTCAGGCAAAAATATGGGAATCAGGAATAACAGCTCTTTTCTAGGGAAATTAAAGTAGAAATACAGTACTACAAAGAAACAAACTCCAAACCCTGACAAAGTCAGAGTACAACCTGACACCCCGTCAGGAAGAGTGTTGGTAGCAGTCCCATTAAATGGTGGTTGCACTCCCCTTGCAGGGACAGACGTGATTCAGTTGGAGCAGTGCTCCTGCAGAAGGTGCAGTTTCCCTCCGGAGGTCCAGTAGTGATGTGGAGAAATCCAGTTTTCCTCTGGAGTCCAGCAGAGAAAGGGGCTCCCTTAGTGTCCCAAAACTTCTGTTTTTATCTTGGTAAGAAATGTTGGGCTCTTCCTCTTGGCTGGAGCAACTTCCAATGGGATGCAGTAATTTTATCAGTCACACAGTGGGACTCAATGGGCCATTAGCAGAAAATGACTGGCTGGAGGAAGGATGGGTTGTGAAAAGATAAAGAACAATGCCCTGCCTGGTTTCAATGGATAGCCCATTAGCAGAACATCTCCCACAGAGATAAGGATCACTGCCCCCGCCCTCAACAGATGGTGATAGAATAGATACCTTTTATCACACTCTGTATTGTAATGTGCGGCTTATAATCAGGTGCGGCTTATGTATGGACAAAGAATGAAAAGCTGCTGGCACTCGGAAGTGCGGCTTATACTCAGTGCGGCTTATAATCGTAAAATTACTCTACTCTCTGTTTTTTGTGCAGAAGTCACAACTTTGTGTTACAGGTCTACCTAAAAAACATCTCTAAGATTACAATTGACTGTGCTAAATAGTCCAGTTCTCTCACCCTGGCTGCAATTTGACTACTTCAGAATAACCAGAAAACATCGCCAGAAACTGATGGACGCCATAGGGTGTAGAGTTAGTCTTCTTAAGGACTATGTGCTAAAAACACTTCCTCCCAGAGGACAGAAGTTCTCAGCCCATCTGATTGTCAGAAGCTTTGCTCACCTTAAAGCACGACATTTGTAATTCCTCCTGTTTCAAATTATCAGAGACCCTTCCTTTCCCTTGACCTGGGTGTCCCCCAAAATCTGTAAGCACCCAGTGAGTGAGGGAAGCCACTCTAGTGGGAGACATCAAGCAATCCAGGTGTTAGATCAACAATTCCAAGGAATGGTTGATACACATTATATGCATCTATTGTCCATAAGCTGTCAACTACAGTCTTAAGCATACTACTGGATAATACATAGGGTTACATCACTTTAAAAAGATATATACTTTTATGCTGTAATTTTAATTTTCTTTTCAAAACTCCAAGACCATCTCAAGACAGACACAGAAACACAAACACTAATAAATTGTAAACCTACTGCAGCCATAGGATATTTAACAACTTGAGAAAAAAAGAACAAACCTCCCCCCCAAAATATGGTCAAATAAACATTGCTCAGCTCAGGGATCAACCCTGTTGACAGGAACAGATATAGATTTAAGGAAACAAATGTTAATTTACTAAATTTTTTGTATAGACTAATAAGACAGTGGTCTGCAGATGTGTAGAAAGGGGCAGCATACCAGAAACTCTTTTTTTTCCAAGAATGAATCCTTGGCAAATGCCTGTTAATCAGCGACAGAGGCAGAAGTAGGAGCAACAGAAACAGACACAGGTAATTTGAATCCAATTGTATGGTTACAGGACTCAAGACAGGAACCAAATTGGAGTTGCTACCAGTAACTGGAACCTGCACTCAGACAAAACCCAATAACAGTGGCTCTGCCTCAGTAATAGGGCCCTAGCACCCACTAGGGACCTGTCACTGAAACCTTTCCATTGGCAGAGCCGTGGTTTAGATGTCATACTTCTCTCACATGGAATCACTTTTAATGGCATTCTCTTCTGGAGCTCAGCACACATTTCCCATTTAACTCCTAATTTTAAAATCTACACTAATGCACATCTGTACATGGAGGACATTCAAATAATGTGCATTTTATCCACTCCACCTTCTTTTAAAGGAACACTCTAAGCCTATGTGTGAGCACACAACTACATTACACACCAGCTAGAACTGGCAGGACCAATGTGCGGAGCATGCACTGCACTGGTCTGATCTGGTGAGACAGACAGGTAGACAAGATAGACAACAGTTCTCCAGGTAAAACAATCATTTTGTTGGGGAGTGTTAGTCTGCAAGTGTTAGTGGCTGAAGCTCAACCCTGCAACCCTAGGAAACAAAACTATATAAAGAAAAAAATAAATGACAGAAAATTAGTAACTTAAACACAGAGAAACTGATATTATGATCAGCAAGTTATAAATGCATTTTAAACTATTTACTGCTAAGACACTTTTTACTTTTACTTTTTAAAATCAAATTGGTTTAAAGTTGAAAATAAATAGTTTTTTTAGGTATTTTCTTTCCAGAGTCTGTCTTTTCATACAAGTTAGCAATTTCAACATCCTATTCAATTTCAACAGAATTAAGCATTTAGTAAATAGCAATCAAGCAAAAAGAAAAAGCCCTACATGTCATCTTATGAAAAAAATTATTAAAAAAAGTAAATTAAGAACTGAGAATGTTATTGCCAGAATACATGCATCCACTTACGTACAAATGAATTACACCTAAATGATCGGATTTTGCCTAACACACAGGGAAATAAACAAAAAATCTATAAATATTACAGCCTAGGAAAAGGTTTTGACAGAAATAACCACCAATGCCCCACCCAACCTCTCCAGATGAGGTTTTGGGCTTCTGGAAGTATAGCAAGTTTGTACATTCTCTTCCAAAATTTGTATCCTGTCTAGTCTCTTTTTTGTTGTAAAAAAACCCACTGATACTTGATGTCCAGAAATCAAATTTGCATATATATACACTACACACCAGAAACACTTGTAAGACTTTATGTATTGTCATCTGAACAAATTTTTATAGTTAGAAAAATATATATATATAAATGCCCATACAGTAATTGTATCATGTCACCCAGATCCACTAGGAATTCTACTGTCATATCAAATGAAAATCAGCTGAGGTTATCTTTGAGACTGAATTATCATTACAAAAATAAATTTTCATATAAAAGCCATGAATTTCCATATGCTCAATGTCTACAGTATCTCGATCAGAGTAATAGTAAATGATGTGGCTGGCTCAGTTCAAGTCAGTGCAGCTGGAGGGCTGTTGCTATATATAATCAAGCTATCTCTGACCTTATGAGCCATTCCATCAACTGCAGAATATCAGCATCACCTTTGAGAACTGCTCCCCATCAAGGCCAGATTACAATAAAAGCAGTATAAGCTAGTTTGCTGATTCATAGCATGATTTCATTAGATCTGAGCCCAAACTGCTGCTTACAAGATGAGGGAAATAAAATATAGTGCAACTACAGTGCAAAGTTGAAATATTAGTAACTTCAATAGATGAGCCAAGTGTAAAGAAAGCAGTAATATCAGACTACTTGAATCAGAAGACTGTTGGACCATATCAGAAATCTGTTTAGTCAGGAATCCTTTTGGTACATTCAGTCAACTTCTGCCTTGAGAGAAGTCCCTAAAACAGAAGTGTTATCCTCTTGCTTTGTGCCCAACAAGCACACTGACTGCTGAGTGAATAGTTTTTGTATAAGCAGACACTCCTCACAGAGGGCATGCTTAGGAGTTTAGGAAAGGATGCTGCTTCTGAGCATGAACAAAAGCAGAAAAATTGTATTTGCCCAGAATAACAGGTGCTTCTTTAATTTTTTTAAGGCAAATCAAAACTACAGCACTATTAGTAAGACCAGTTTCAATTCAGCTTTAACCTGTCTTTCTCACACTAGAACTGGAAAGGATCCAGGAAGACAGAGACTTATTATTGAGCACTTACATGACCTGAAGGCATTGTATAGAACAGAGGGTGTCCTTAATCACTTACATGCCTTTAAAAAAAGTAGTAAGACACACAAAATGAATACATACTACAGGGAAATATGTTCCTGCATTACCCACTGCACTGCTAAACTTCCACCATCTTCCAAATTACTAGGTAACACTATCTTTGTGCTTAGTTATTATTATAATTTTTCTAAAATGCACTTGGTGTTTAGAGAAAGAGATGAATGAGAAGGAAGGTAAAAGAGAAAAGGCTGTTGAAGTATTTTAACACCTTTTTACATCCGTAACTATGATAATCTCAGCAGACACATCCACTAAATCTCATGGCTATGAGATTATACCTCAGACCAAACCTTATTTCAGGAGCACTCATCATCATCAGATTCATTTGCTGAGGCAGCTTATCATACAAATAATGTTCTAATCTCCCTTCTCCTTTCATTCAATAGGGCTGGTCAGGGATAGCAGAACAAGGAAATCAATATAAAATAACTCATGTAAAAAGAGAAAAAAAAATTAAGAACTGTCTAGATTATTTTCTTGGCTTGGTTAGTTGATTCTCCAAACAAGTAACTAACAAACAACAACAACAAAAATATCCCTATAGGGTTAACTCTGTAAATAATATGTGTATACATAAAGAACAAAATTTCCAAGTTCTATCATTTCAATTCCACCTGTAAATACATATGTATATAGAATATAAACATATATATCAACTTGCAGCATTGCAAGTTGTATCCCCCAAACACATCAAGAACTTTCTAAGCAAAGACATGTGAAGTCCAACTCCCCAAACTGTATCTCTTACTATTGTGAGGATTTGTGAAGTTAGTAAACCTTCCTGTGAAGCAGAGGAATTAACTCCAGCAGCCTAGAAGTCAGCTGCTATGAAGCAGTCTGAAAACAATGGATACAAAACACATAATATCAAGATTCTTAACACTGTGTGTCTGCTTACCTACCAGAATACAGAATTACAAGAGCACCCCTATTAGAGTTAAGGTATCTTACAAAAAAAAATACAGAATACATTGATGTTACAATACTACAGTAGAGTCATAGATCTAAAATAAACCTGCAACTTTTTGAAATGGGTTACAGAACCTATATTTATTTTTTCTGTAGCTGCTACCATTGAAACTGCAAAACATCTGCAAGAGCATGTTGCAGGATGCAGCACATTCATCAGGCATCCACAACTTGAGTTTAAAAAAACCCACATTTTAATACAGAGAAGGAAAAAAAATCAATTTTAAAGATCTTCCTCTCTTCCCCCTTAGTGTATAATTGGAGACTTTTAATTGATGATGTGCATGAAGGATTTCTGTAGCTCCCAACAACCAAAGTACAGAAATCTAAAAAAAACAATTAATAATAAGCAATAATAAAGCTTGATCATTCCCCCATTCAAAGTCATACACAATCCCCCTGCTTTCATCAGTGGAAACAGGTCCAGTTGCTTTCACCTGGCCCGCTTTAATAAAATGCACTACATGAGAAATCAGTTTTGCACCATGCTGTGTGAACTAACCCCACATAAAACAGCCTGATCCTAGTCTCACAGCACAGTTTTGAAATTGATTTTAATTTTAAAAGGAAAAAACACATGCCTAAGTAATTGTTAATAAAACATCTTTGGAGGTCTCTCACCTACAATCAGGTTAGCAGAACACATTTCTAGATATAGGTATTTCAAAATCAGTCTAATGAATATAACAGAATTTTAAAAATACTGGTTTTCCCATCTGTATGCATACCTAACACTTAAAAATATAACATATTGCAAAATTAAACATTATTTTAAATTAATGAAGAAAAATAACCCAAGTGGATACAAACTACTACATAATCAGAGTAGCTTCTACAATGCTAACAACAGTCACGGCAGGATTAGCAGAAATGTGAGTTAAACTTGAGGCTGGAAGTGTCTCTCTGACTAACTGTTCCTCCATCAAAACACAGTCCTGCTGTGATGCATACTGAGGTTCAGATGACAAGAGATGCAACACCACACACCCACTTTCAACACTCAAAAGTACACATCATACAGATTGCAAAAAAATTTTTAATTATTTGACATAATCTAAATACTTGTACTCATTACTCCAGTTGTAATTATGTTGCAGTATGTAACTCAATTGTTTGTAACTCAATCAACTTTTCACAACCTCAGATTTTCAGGCAGATGACAACTTTTTTGCTGTCTTGTTCAGTAAATCTGTAGAGCAACACAGGAGATAACAATAGCCCATGACACCTTATTTTCCAAAACAAATATAGTCCTCTCAACCAAGCTAGGAATACAGGCAAGTTCTAACCAGGAAGAGGGAATACTTAGGAAATTTGAAGTGTTACCTGGCAGATCAGCTGTTTTATAATTTTTGAAGTATCATTACAGCCCTTCTCTGGCATGTATTAACTACCGGTCCTCCGTAGCTCCCTTGACTACCCTAATAGCATGCCTAAGAAGACAACGCTGAAAACACGTAGGTGTTGGCATAAGGAATCGTTCTTTTGTTCTCTGCTGTTGAGGGAGCAGCACCTTTGTCATGCGGCGCAGCAGCGTGCTCCAGTGAGCACCCACTTGGCTTCAGCTGCCTCCCCGCGACAGGCGGCCCCTGCTCAGCACCCGCACGAAACACTCACAGAAAACACAGACACTGCTCACCCGTGGCTAGGCTGACGCCTTGGGATTAAGTATACATATATACGTATTTATGTATTTGTGAAACGTGGTTTGTGAGTTCAGTAGCGTCGAAGAACGGTGAGTTTGGTTCAGGGATGAGCAGCGTCTGGCGCGTTTCATCACTGAGCTTCCACATCCTGGCAGCCCCGATAGTCGGCACGGAGCGCTCACCGATACCATCTGCACTGACCACGCAGAGCTCAGCTCAGCCCCGCTGCCCCGGGCTGCCCTCACCAAGAACTGCCCCTTGCCACCTGAGGCCCCATGCTGAACCCGCCGCCGCTCCCGGCCATGCAGGGCACCCACCCAGCTCGGGCTTCGCTGTGGAGAGCGGCCCTGAGGCGGGGGCACGGCAAACTCTCCTGCCGGGACCACTTCCCGCCCCGGCCCGTCGGCACCGCTCTTCTCGCCGGGCTCCCGTGAGGGGGGCGGACAGGACCCCGGCGCAGCCCGTGGGTGGCGGGCAGGCGCCCCGATCCGTACAGGTGCCGGAGGGCCCATCTCCCCCGCCCGCCGCGGCCAGCTCAGGTGGCGGGAGGGCTGTGCCCATTCCCGGGCAGACCTCGCCTCCTAGTGCCCGCGCCGGGCCGCGCTGCAGGCAGCGGGAACGGCGCGTCGGCTGCCTCTCGAACCCCTCCACCTTCCTGCATCGGGCCCGCTACGTGACCGACCGAGGGGCAGGGATAACGCAAGGGCCCGGTGAGGCCGGCAGAAGCAGCGGCGGGGAAGATGCTGGACTGACAAGGCTCCTCGGCTGCCCTCGGGCCCGCCCAGCCCAGCCAAACCCGGGGCGGCGCGAAGGGCTCGGCGTTACCTTTCGAAGAGCAGCCGGATCATGAAGATGCAGAAGGCCAGGGGGAAGGCGAGGTAGAGGTCCTCCGCCTGTGGGAAGGCGGCTTCCTCCGTGCTCTGCAGGTCCGCCCAGGTGACGTTGTGCGGCAGCCAGAACCGCTCGTTCCAGAACCAGGCGAGGATCCCTGCCATCTTTGCTTTGTCTGCCGCGGCGCCCCTCGCTCCGCTCCGCCCGCGGCGAGGCGCGTGTGAGCGGCTGCCGGGAGAGAGGAGGATGGAGGCGTGTGTCAGCCCCGCAGCCGCGGATGATGCTGCCAAGCGCCGCCGTGCAGGTTCCCCGCCCGGCGGGGGCAGCGGCCGCCCCGCCTGTCACACGGCCGCGCCGGCACCCATTGGCTCCCGCCCGCGCCCGCCGCCGCTCGGTGCCCCGCCGGGCGGTCCGGAGCCGCCTTCCCCCGCCCCTTTCCCCTGCCGAAAGACAGCGCAGAAGGCTAAAACCGAAGTGACGCGACCCGAGCGAGAGGGACCCCGTCCCAGGGGCGGTCACCGCGGCCGAGGCTGCCGGCAGCAGCGCAGCACCCACCGGGCACAGGCTCCGCCTCAGCACCGGCCCGGGGCCCCGCCGCCCTGGCGGCTCCGCTCCGTGTCACCCCCCGACCCTTTCGCCTCCCCGCCGGGGTCCCGGCCAGCCTGGAGTAGGCAGGTGGGAGCAGTGAAAAGCCCTCTATGAATTTTGCGCAGCCACGCAGGCCGGGGTCGGCTTCCACAGCCCGCTCCCCTAAGTGACCCTGCCCGGAGCGCTGCTCCCGGCCCGCTTCGGCTGAGGTGTTTAACCGCGAGCGGGACTGTCCCACGCGGACGGACCCTCAAACATTCAATGACTTTACTCTGAACTTCGCGGGTACAGCAAACAGGTGTACATGTGGCATGGAAAAGCGTCAGAAAGCACACAACTCGTCAGCAACAACATTGAGGTTAGGACTGCTGGCTAAAGAAAACCTTTTTCGTTTTACATAATTTTTTACCTCTGATTCCTTATCTTATTGCCATGTCTTGCTAGAGATACGTTGTGAGAGCAAAACCACAATTGGTTCTACTAAACTTTATAGCAGGCTTTAGCATAGCTATAGCTACAATACACGTGGTGGTCCCGGCACACACAAAATTACTTGAAATTGTTGCCCCTGTAACATCACTGTTTTTCTACCCTCCCTCAGTTTATTTTAGATGGTTTCTGTTTTCTTCACTGTGTCACCATACTTTCCATCAGGCTATTGAATACTGAGACACAGACCTCTACACAACTCAATGCTTCAGAGTTTTATCATCCTGCCTTTATGTTTTATGCTAACTTGCTCTTTTCACCCCACTGGCTCTATTTGCCCTTCCTGAAATAGTAATTGCACAGCTCCTCATGTCTGTGCTGACATTTCTTTGCTGAATAAAATCATAACTCAATCACAATGCTGTGGAAAATGCCACATAAATTTAAAGGAAGCAAACAACTTCTGTATATGGAGATAATTTCCATCTAGGACGTTTCAGGGAAGTTTCAGGAAATGCTTTGGCAGGATGGCTGGTGAGCCATGCAGGTAAATCTGCCAGTGAATGTTTCTGTTTTATTGATGAGACAATTTCCTAAGTGTCTGTGTTATTATTCCAATTGAGTTCTTGTAGTTGCTTCTTGGGGAGAGAGTACAGACACTTAGTCCTTCAAATTGTCTGGAAAAAAGTGTGAGTTCTAGCACCACTGCCAGATCTGCCTGGCCCCATCTCTTCCTTCACTTTGTATCAGGATTCTTCTCTGACATAAACTGTCAAAATCCAGGGCTTTGCTGTAATTTCAGTTCAGAAGCAGAGCAGACCATTAGCTCCACACCCCTAATGAAGCTTTCCTCACATAAAAATAAGATCTTCTGAGCATAAGAAAACATTTATTCACTCAAGTAATCAAGACTCCTTTTATGCAGTACCAAAAAAATTGCCTGTCCTTCTTCCTTCCAACTTCTCTGCCTTGTTCTCACAGTCAGATTTCACCCCTCTTCCAGCTGACCTAGAGCTCCCCTAGAATTTCCCCTGGGAACATATCTTTCAGCACATTCTCACAAATACCTGAGCAGGCTCCTGCACATACTCATACACCTCTCAAATCGTCCAGATCACTCCATTTTCTGAATGGACATGCGTAAATGAGTTTTAAATGGAGGCATGAGGGCACCGCTCAGAATGACTTCATAAGCATCATCTTTGAAATCTGATTAAAAGTTCTTTAGATACCATTTTAATATTATCAATACACAGATAACCATTTACTTCATTAGTAATTGTGTTTAAGGCAGAGGTATTTTTAATCAGAAAATTGGTGTCATTATCCCATAGCTGAAGGTGACCTGTCTCTTTGCAGCCTATTTCAATAGTCCAATCAGTTTAGAAGTACATTCAATATTTGTGTCTGTTCTCATTCCAATAAAGTAATTTCCCAGTCAGTACTGAGACTCCAGGTGCTGGTGCTTAGCTTTGCTTATGTACAGGTAAAGGAAAGATCTTTGCAAAATGAACCTAGTAACAGTAATAATATGATGATGCATAAGAGGTTAATTCCTGATGAGCAATTAGTATAACTCACTTTTGTGTCAGACTAAAATTATGTTAGGACAATAGATCTGTAGGTGTATCTGAAAGTGAATGACAGTTTGGAAGTGTTTGGAAGGATGACCAATTAAAAGCTTTTAATTGAATTCAAGCTGTAGCTGTAGCCAAGAAAGGATTATGGAATAAGAATGCCTGAATATTGTGCTTTGAAGGGAAATATTGCCACAGTGTTTTTCTTTCCTGTCCCCTAAAGTTGTAATATCACAAAATGGAGCACAGAACTTTAAAAACTGTGGTTTCATATTTGGTCTCTATCTTGAAGGAACTTACTCCAAGATAGTGGTAAAACTTGGCTGAAGGTGAAGGGCTGAAACTAAGACTTGTTCCTCAAAAGCCCAGCCTGGGAACTTTGTAACTACTAACAAGAGTTAGTAATAGCTAAACAAAAACAGACACACAGATACCCCAAAAGTTACTGAATTTATGTTTTCCAAACAGGAAAAGAGAAGACTGACAGCCTACACATTGCTAGTTCAAGACCTTGAGCCATATTGCTGGTCATCTGGAGAAGTTTTTCCACCAAAACAGGAAAAAGTTGCAGAAAAACCTCTTGATTTTAAAGGATTGCAGAAGATTTGAAAGCAATCAGTGAATTTTTAAAAAGTCTTATTTATTCTACTGTGTTTTTGGAGTAGCATCAGGCTTGCAATGGGCAACCGTGATATGATTCTGAACCAATCCCTCTAATGAACTGGGCAGTACAGGTGCCAATAACACAATCCACTGAGACTTCTTGTTATTCAGATCTGAACTGCATTGTTCCTAAGCAGAAGATGGCTATGGTTGATACTTATAAAAGCATTGGTGCCAGTCCCATTTCCATAGGTCAGTATCATTAGACTGCTAATGATGTGCTAAGCAGAAGGGCCAAGAATTGCCTGGGTGTTGTATGAGTGCTTTGTGCCCTCCTGGGGAAGATGAAAGACCATGGGCACAGGGGAAATGGCAGTGCAAGTCATGGCAATGAGCTGCCATTCTTCTAACATGTCTTCTGCCTACTGGTCCTCGCAGTTCTGTGGTCCTTTCTGGCTTCTTGTGCTACTAGTTTTGCCAGCTTTTCTAATAATTTTACCTAAGAAGCACACTAACAGAGCAGCAGTCTTCATTACAAAAGCTATGTCACATCAGTCCTGACTCCTGTGTGGGGTTGTATTAGTCTGCAGGACCGGTCTGGCTTTACCCAATTACCAAACAACATGCCCTGAATTCAAATCACTAGCCGAGCTCTGTGTAATAGCACTTAAAATACAGCAATACAGAGGTGTCTCCGGGTTACATCAATTCACAGCCTTCCAAATGTTTTATCTTGGAAGACAAGTGAATTTTGTCACTTGGAAAGACATGCCATGGTAATTAGTTTGGCTGCCATGGAAAGATACATGGACAAATAGCCCTAGCTGAAAGAAAGGTTTACCAGCCTTGGGATGGTTTTTGCTTTGTGCTAGGCTCCAGTTAAAGTCAAGAGCTGAAGCAGAACTGCCCAATGAGGATGGTTCAGAAGGAGAGGAAGAAGCAGGGATTGTCTGAATCAGTACATTTCCATGCTTCATTTGTCTTCATTGTTCACTTTGATTGGCTTCCTGCTGTAGATTTCTAAAGAAAGTGTGCCAAAATGTGTGTCCTATGATAACATCATAGTTCATGCGATTGCAATGTTGCTTAACTATCTGAATATATTCTACACTGAACTAGGCCCACTCAAACTACAGTAAGAGTAGTCAGAGTCTTCCATACCAATTTTAAATAAATCATCCTGAAAAAAAACTTGTAATGAGGTTTGCACAATTCTGAGCAAAAACAGGCAGCTGGAAAAAGCATAGGTTTTATCTTAAACTAGGTACTGTGTCACATTTCAACTGACCCTCTAGAAGCATTTACTTCATGCCTATTCATGTCACCAGGTTTGGGCTCTAGAGTCACATTAGAATTTACTTAGTAAAGACCTCTAATTTTACTTAGAAGGGATCTTTCACACCTGCATGACATCAAAATGTACTATATACTGTACACATCTTGTTTCCCCAGCATCCACGCTTTGTGGGACTGCAGACTTTCAGTAGCCAGGACTTGTCTCCAATGCTCAGTGAAATCTGGGCTCTGACCAGCCACACTGCTGTGCCCGACTTGCCAATGAACATGCAATCTGGAGTCTGTGCCAGCTTTGTGTCAGCTATGAGGGGACAGACAATGCCTGACTCTCCATGCAATGAGAGCTCTAATCTAGCATTAAAAGTCAGCTACTACAATGCTGACCTGTCATATCATTTACAGGGAATTTTCATTGTCAGTGTGAACTTCTGTGAGATCAGTACTTCTCATCTCATGGCTGCAAGCTGTGTTCCAATCCTGGCAGCCTGGGAGTCATTTGCTGTTTTATTAAGCCACAGTCCTGAAAACTCCAGAAATTACTGTCAGAACTAAATTTTCTTATTTTCTAGTCATTTTTAAACAGCTTCCAAGGTAAATACATTCTGCCCAGAGGAACATTCACCTGATCATCTCAGATATTTCTTCATAGCTCATTTAACATCACTGTCACAATGTCATCTGGTAGTTACTTGTAATAGTTTGTGTTCATATCTGAATTTAGCCAATGCTATTTAGTGTTTGGTTTTAAGACCCATCTAGATGTAAATTATATTTGCCTAGGAGCTAGGGGACACTTAACAGGATGGCAATAAATCTGTATTTTCTTATTACAGATTTAAATATCTTCTTTATGAATTTCATTATACTTACGTCATAGCTGTACAGAATTTTATTTCACCCAAAATATACATTTGGGTTGACTGAAAATATTGCTAAATTAATGCCAAATTGGGTAAATTAACATTTTGTGTTCCACAAATTATCACATATGTATTCTGACATTTTTAAACCAAAGCATCCATTTTTTATTTCATAATGACATTGCAAGAATAAGGTTATTTCATTTTTTATGTGACTTGGAAGTAAAATATAAATCAAAGGATCAAATCAATAAAATCAGACACACAATAATTGTTTGCTATAAGTTTGTCTTTAAAGTTCTAGATAGTAATTAAAGATTCCCGTAGCTATATTGTGTCAAAATCCTCAAGATTATACATCACACACTATTGCACTTAAATCAGTTAAGTGGAAAAGATACCAGAAAGCTGAAGGGATAACTCGATGGGTCACACTCCCTGCTGGTGGCACTGTTTATGCTCTGTAGTGAACGTGACAACTCACTGTGTTCTGTAAATACAGTCCCTACAAATGGAAGCTGACCATCTTATCTCCTCCCTCTGATACAGGCCACAGCTATTATGGGCACTGACACAGTAGATTAGTTAGGCATGGCTTTAAGCATTTTCTAAGTTGGAAATACAATACTCTATTTCTGTTTTCTCTGGACTTTTGGAGAGGCAAAACCAGAGAACAACACTTTGAGTTTTCCTAACTATTAGAATAAATGCTTTAAAATACACTTTGCAATACATCAACTTGTTGCATATTTATAGGGTTTTTTGCATAGTAAAAATTTTTGGGAACTATTTAGCATGGCTACTCTTTGGGTTTGCTCTTTTAGAGCATGCGTGTTTTTTTGGCTTGTGGTTTTAATTTTTTTCTTATTATTTTTTTATTTGGGTGGTGGTTTTGGCTTTTTGCAGTTGGTGAGTGTTGATAACTGTTGTGTTAGCTGCAGGGTCTCCTTTACACATTCACGGGCTGTTATTTTAACTAGGTGGGTAGTTTTAGTATACTATTTTAAAAAAACTTATGTCTAACTTTTGCTATTAGAAGAAAAGAAAATAACTTATATTTATACAGAAAAGCTATTTTAACATTATACATATAGCATTTATTCTAATAGTTGCGAAAAGCCAACAATATGTCATGCACTTATAACACAGAGGGTTCTGGAGTATCTACAGTGAAGGAGGCTCTACAACCTTGGCAATCTGTTCCAATGTGTGGTTACCAACACAGTAAAGAAGTTCTTCCTCATATTCAGATGGAACTTCCTGTGCATCAGTTCCTGGGCATTTCCCAATATAGTCCAGGATACTGTTTGCCTTCTGGGCCACAAGGACACACTGCTGGCTTATGGACAGCATGTTGGCCACCAGGACCCCCAGTCCCCAGTCTGTACTGGTGCACAAGGTTTTTCTCTCACATATGCAGGATTAAGAGATCCTGCATTTGCCTTTTTTTGCATTTCAGTTCTTATCTGCCCATCTCTCCAACCAGTTAAGGTCTCAAAGGGCTGTGCAGCCCTCTGGGGTATCAGCTGCTCCTCCCAGCTATATGTCATCAGTGAAATTGCTGAGTAGGCATCTGCCCCTTCATCCAAATCACTGACAAATAAACTAAACAATACTCCACTGTTGAGCCTTTGGGGACCACCACTAGTGACAAGCCTCCAACTAGACCCCATGCCAGTGATCATGACCCTCCAGGATGTGCCATTCAGTCAGTTTTCAATCCACCTCACTGTCCACTCATCCAGTCCACACTTCCTGAGTGCCTGTGAGGGTGCTGTGAGATAGTGTTGAAAGCCTTGCTGAAGGCTTTTGACACTGTCGCCAAAGGCCTTGCAATCCATTTCTGAAGTCAGTGGCAGTTCTGTCTCTGACTTCTAAGGAATATTACCAGACTCATAGAAAGAGCAGGGGCTGAGCTTATTATTTTCTCTCTGTCATCAAGTGGTTGCTATTGGAGAAGGTGTTTTAACCAATTAGATGTACCATCTAACGATTTTTATAAAACTGACCTAAACAAATCAGGCACACCAATTAATAACTTTCTGGAAGTAGAATTTTGCCACTTGCAGCATAGTTGAACTATTTCATTCATTTCCCAGTTACAGGTAGATATTGTTGAGGCAGGTCCAGACTAACCAAATCAGGTATCACACTACACACTGATCAGCGCTGCTGCAAAACACTGCTTGTGCTAGTGCTGCCTCCTTTGCACTCTGGCTTTTGTTGCAGTGCTGAGGAAACCTTTCCTTCTGCACAATGAAAGGGGCCAGGCTGGAATTTAGCTACTTTGCAAACATAACCTGTACATTGAAAAATACTTTTTTTAGCTAACCCACTTGATAAAAGATCAGAATTAATACAGCTGCAAAAGCTAGAGAGTTTCTCTGGTGGATGAGGTCCGTATGAAGACAGTTAAATTAAATAGGAGTACTCTGAAACAGGAAAATGAAGGTAGCTAAACATATCAATTAACACTGGGAGACTTTCCTTTAAAAAATTCCCCAAAGTTTCAGTCAATACAATGACTTTTTCTTGGAAAGGATATTCCATAGGGGGAAAAAATGGTATAACTTAATTTAAATCATAATCTTTTAACTAGCATTCTCATCGCTGTCATTATTTGCTATTGTTTATCAATAAAAGAGACTTTCATTTACTAAAACCCTAAGTAATTAAACCTCAGGAAGAAAATGCTGCTTCTAGAAATAAGAACTTGTCATAGAAACAAATGAAACAATGCAAACCACAATGCACTCATTTCTAACTGTGCACTTAGGATATCAGCAGAGGATGAAGATGCAGCTGACTTGTCACTAAAGTATTGGTAGGGAGAGTAGGAAAGGGAGTTACAGGGTCATAGTTTGAGTAAGATAAATACTGTCTTTCTTTATCCTGTTGCACCTTCCAGTGGATTTGATCCCCAAGTACAACTTATTTTTGTTCTGCCTTCAGGAAGAGAAACACTCTGACATTATTATAGCTGAACCCAAATCTCTTCAATGAGGTCAGTGCTCTCCGGTATCGCCACAACCACTTCAGGTTCTTCAGTCTTCTGTTTTGGAGCTCAATTTGGGCTGCTCATGATATGCTGTGGCCCTTACAAGTGGGGAACAGAGCTGCTGCCTCCCTTCTGGAATAAGATGTGCCTGCACCACAGTAAACTTTTTCAGGAAATGATAGAGCAAGGCAGGCAGTGTCCTGTAGCTATATGATTTCTAACACAAAAACTCTTCATATGAGCTGTAGTTAAGCACGGTGAGACACACGCAGCTGCATTGAATTCCAAAATATACCACCCTCCTCACCCTCACAATTTGGCTGTCTTTAAATAAATGCCACTTACTTAAACACACTAATGCTGTGTTATGTTTTTCAAGTCCTCTAGAGGACAACTTGGGGGGAAGGCTACTGCACAATGAGGAGAGGATGGGCACAGTCATCCCATTTTAATGAAAATACTGTGTAGTTTCTACCTTGAGTTTACACTGAAAAGCAATATAGACACTCTGGCATGTTATTTTTGGTCATATGCTGTGCCTTTCTGCTACGTGGGCGTTTATATCCTGTTTGAAGTCAGTCAGCAGGTACAGTCACAATACAACTGCTATAATCCTTTGCTTGTTCCAGTATGTATGCAAGATTTTCCATGTGCCATAACAGCGTGTTGGATGTATTTATTTCACTACAATAATATTCCATTAGCCAGTCTGAAAGTAGAGGTTCCAGACAAAGTCTTGTGATGAAACCCTCAACACACATCTTTTGAGGTTTATACACTATAGTATATTGACTCAGGCTCTGTAGTATTATAAAATGTAGGAAAATCCCACTTCATAAATACAAGTATTTTGTCAGTATCTAAATACTTTAGTTTTAATGACTTTTAAAATTAAAGGAAATATAGTGCAATAGGAAAATCGTCTCTGCTTTTCCTGTGGTAAATTTAGTTTATTGTGTTGAATTGTGTTTCACCAAACCTATTACATGATACAGAACAAACTGAGGAGGAATCAAGGGATCATAAACTGAGTCCTAAACAAAGCACAAGCATCTGCAAGGATGGGCTGAGCTAATGACAGTGTGGATAGTCACCATGTGAGGGAGCACTTAATGTCAATTTGTCAACTGCTTTTAACCACACCTGGCAGTTACAATTTTCTCCTTTTATTTTACTCCACCAATCAGTAACTGTAAAAAGACCAGCTGCCAGTGCTTTGCAGGTGTTCTTTTGTAACAAGATAACATTAATTAGGTATTTAAATCTGTAATTGCTGTTTATTTCCTTGACTTTCTGTATCAACAATTTCTTAATGCTTTCTTTCTGCAGACTTTTTATTAGCTTCTAAGCCATTTGTTCTTTCTCACTAGTCTGCCTCTCTTCTGTTCTTTCCTGTAACATGGTCATTTTCCCACTCACTTGTTACTCCAACTCAATGTTCAGTAAATGTAAGCGATGAAAATATGTATAATTTTACTGCAGTGTTATTTGAAACAGTCAATGTGTTTATTAGAGCACTCACAGAATTATGATGTTCTGTTTGACTTCATGCTGATTTGATTAATATATTATCCTAGGAACCAAAAGAAACCAGCAAAGAGTATAGAGATAGAGGCTCTTTTAAATAGGAATTAGGAGAGTATTAAAATATGATTTTAAAATTGCTGACCCAGAAATATTGAAGATAGTTGTCATGTTTACCAAAACATTCTCGGGCTCTTTAGTCATCCCATAAGCCAGCAAGGCAAATATGAGCAAGGATACATCTAATACAGACTGGATGTGAAACAATATTTTCAAAAAACAGATTTTCAATTTTAGGATGAAAAAAGGTACCAGCCGTAAGGACTGCATATTGCCAAGAAGATAAATTGATTTGCGTTTTTTAAAACCTCATCTTTCATTCTTTGTCTGCCTCAGCATTTGCTGTCAATTCTGCAAAAAGCCGAGGTAACAGAGAAAAAGAGTGACTGAAAGTTGCATGAGAAACACCCTCAGCAGCAGAATTTTGTTGTCACTGACTTCAGAGGAGCAGGAAGCAGCACCAACAGAAACCTGAACTCTGATGGTAACTCTGCTTGACTCAAGGATCAGGTGAAGCAGATATAAAGGGAACTGCACTCAACAATAAATGATTAAAGGATGATAAGGCTCCTGTCTGCCTGGAAAGAGTAGAGAGCAGTGGCTTGTCCACAGCACAGCACTTACCTTAAGGATACTTCATATGCTATTTCCCAACCTAGTAGCTAAATGCACTACAAAAATGACTTATGGAGCCATGACCCATGAATGAGATTTGCTAGTAGAGCAACCGCTGAGTGCCCCTCTTTGAGTTGGCCATGTCATAATATTGGGTGACAGCTGAGAGTATGTGTGTGGTACCTGTATAGAAGTACTGTAAATGGAAAGCAGATCCACCTTTTATTAACAGTTAATTGTTCCACTGTCATTACAGTACCATGTTAGGAGTACCATGAGTACCATGTTATTTTCCAGCAATCTGTTAATAGCAAGTTTCTTCTCATCTTGTCTGCTGCTGTTGACATATATGAGGATGGATATTAAATAAAAGATTCTTAACAATCTTTGCCTTCCCAGGCTAGCCATTAAAGGCCTTTTAAAAGAAAAGTATGCATACCTTGAAGATATTTTGGTGGTTTTACAAGCAGGACAAATGCATCTCTGTACATGGCTCAAACTACATAACTATGCCAATTAAATGCCACTATTTTTTCCTAGTGCAGTAACCAATACTGTGCCAAAGACCAACTGTCTAGCAGTTTTGACTTCTGAGTTTACTATTTTCTAAGCTTAATATTCCAAATCCTTAAATCCTGCGACCTTCTACTTTTAATGTAATTCCATCTTATACATATGACTCTACAGCAGCTTCTCAGCACTGATCTAATCCTATAAATTTTGCCTGTTAAGTCATTAGAGGTATTTCCTTCCACAGACCTACTATAGGATTGTGAGATGGTGAATGAGATCCTTTTGTCACCATGACTCTTGGCTTATTTCCCAACACATTGATTCATGCCTCCTCCATCATTTCATTCAGCTGTAGGTTTCTAGTTTTCCTTCATTTCAGAGCTTTTTAAAGGCATCTTTTATCAATTTTAAGACCTCTCCTTCTTTAAAAATGAGCTATATGTACAGAGGTGCACAAAGGAGTGTAATGTTATAAATAACTCAACTGGTGGGACAAGATTTCTAAACTAAAACAAAGCTTAGTCTTCCTGCAAACTCTAAGCAGCATAAGCATCCCATTACGTATGAAATTCTGTTGTCTCAGTGAAGTCCTGCTACCTCCCTTAATCTTAGTTTTTACATTTGTAAAATAGCAGAAACAGTATACAGTACTTTTTGTCTTCAAGGACAAACAAGGGACTGCATTCCTCTTTTTTTTGTTTTTGAGGCTAAATCTTGACTGATTTCCCAGGGGAAAAACAAATACTGTAATGACTTCTTTGCAACCTGCAATCTGAATTACCTCACAGCATTCACCACAGCTGCTCTCTCACAGCCTCTGTTAGTTATGCCTTTTTTTCTGATATCCTTGAATTGTATGGCTGATAGCCACATCAGGATTTGAGCAGTTTCAAATATTCTCCTAGTCAGCTAACCACATGCATCTACAGCTCTACTCATTTGCTTGGTTCCAGTGACAGCTGTGTAGCTCTGAGATGCAAACCAGAAACAAAGTGTGAAAATGTTTGCAATCCACAGCAACTGGAGTCAGAACAGTAGGATTTTACTTTCACCACATGCCTCTGGAAACAAGGAGGACAGCAGGGAAACAGTAACTTCTGCTCCCTATTAAATATTAAAATATTTTGGTTATCCCATCCTGATCCATGCGTCTGTGACTGCAGACAAGGTCATGAGTCCTTCATTTTCATCTGCTCCAGGCCCAAAAGAACATCCTCCACAGTCCTGCACTGATTCTTGTATTTGTGGGCTACCAGACGGCACAAACAAAATTTAATGTGGAAGGGCTGATACTGGGTAAAGAGGAGGCATAGTGCATATCCAGAAATGTGCAAGGAAGACAAATGCACACGAAATAGGAGCTGGAGAGCTGGTTGGATACATGCCTTGGCATTTTCTGCATAACTGGAAATTTATTGCACATATCCAGGATGGTTGTATCCTGTTCCCAAGCCCTCAGCTTATCAAGCCTGGCTGGGCTGCCCTTGCAAGTCTGAAGTCAGATCTGAATAATCAAGAATTAACATATGCCATCTCTCTTAATTGCTTAAACAACAGCGATCCAGCACTGTAGAGAAGGGATTAATAAAAAGAGGAAAGGCACCTCACTGGTGAATTTATATTAATTACAGGCAAAGGAACTAAGGATACAATTTTCAGGTCATTGCATCTCTGCTATTCTGTAGGGAGTTAATCCTCATCTATCTTGACTGCACATTGTGTGGGTTAATTGGCATTTCTGCACAAACTATGGCAAATGAAGTGCGCCAGTAAATTTTAAGAGTCCTTTACAAGTATTAACTCCTTAGAAAATTAATAATATATTAATAACTTTGTTCTGAAAGTTACTCTACATTTAAACATTCATTTAAAATCACTTCAAATTTCAGCAACAAACACCTACAAATCACCCTTTCTGAGAATCAGCAAAAAGACAGCCTGAAGCTAAGGAAGATTAGCAGTTGAAGTTAAAAATAATTGACTTGCCACTCCATTATGCTTCAGGCTTCTAGACTCGGATTTACTCAGAGAAAAATCTGTTCAATTCACATTGTGAATTCTTTGTCTTCTGATGCCATAACCTGGGGGAAAGCAGGCTGTGGCTCACCAGGCAGCTGGGAGGGACGGAAATTATTTACTTCTTGATTGATTTCTACCTATCACTGCTACAAGGGTGCCTGGTGCCCCACCACAGGGGTGGCCCTGGTGGAGCACTCAGCTTTGGTGCAGTGTAGCCCATGCTGCCCTGTCCTTCACCTAACCCTGGGCTCCCACAGGTGCTGCCCGCCTGGCTCCCGTGCTAAAGGGCCAGCAGGGCAGGGTGCAGGGGGTCCACTCTCTTTTGCAACTGATGATGAATGAGGAATACGCTAACTAAATGTAAACAAGTAGAGGCACACACTTCCAAAGAAAACTGCATACTGCAATGCCACCTGTGTGAACATGCCAGGGAGGGAAACATGCCACATGATGAGCAACAGCTGCAGCCCACATGCTGCCCACATGCCCCGGGTTCTGGAAGGCACAGTGGGACTGTCCCACAGTCATTCACTTTGGTGGACACTTGTAGGTGTCATTACATGTCAAAGTTATTTGCTGTAACAGATTTGCCCAGGGGAGAAGTCATTTTACTCCAATTGCTTTGCATATATTCATATAGCAAAGACACAGTCTTCTTCTGGGGTTATTCCTCCTGACTTCACAATAGCAGACAATTTATTGAAGAATGTTAAAGTTAACCAAAGAACTAGATGTCCAGGAGAGCATTATGCAAAATTGAGGCCACAATTTTAAAAAAGCCAAACCATCAACCCTAGGGAGTCTAGTGACCATGTTCTGGCAGGAAGGTAGGAGGCTGGTAATGATATTGTGTAACTCCCTAGAAGTCTCAGTGATGTGGCCCCACCTGTAAGGCAAACTCTGCCGTTTGGAAATCTGGTCTGCTTGTGTACATGCTGTGTGGAAACTGAGTGTTGCAAACAGTCAGCTTTTGCGGCATGCAAGAGTTTCAGGTAGTGGCATTTTCTGGCAGCCACATCATATCCATCTTGCCATGCTGGGAACAGGAGAAAAGGATACCCCATGCTAAAAAATCCTTCCATTCACTTGGCAGCTGTTATCCTTATGTACCCTGTGGCTATGCTTACTCTACTGACACTCTGCTAGAGAAAGCTTCAGTTTAACACGCACTGTTTATTAACACCTTTTCAAATCCTAGTGTAAACCAAGCTGTGAAAAGTTTGCAGTCATGAGCTGGTTAAAATTAACCTTAGCATAAGGTCCAGGGTTTAGCTTGAAAAGCTAGCAGCATATAAACTACAGACTGTCATTGTACCAGAATAAAAGCAGTTACTGGGTGATTGCTCACCATTTAAATACTGTGTTAGGAATAATAATATCTGAATGAAGTGTATTCATTTTTCTATAACGACTTTGTTTTGAAATACTAATACAAGCAGTTTGTATTCTGATATGTTTTAACTGGAGACCTCTGAAACACAAATAGTTTCAATCTACTTCCTTCTACCTGCACCTAGCCTCCTCCTCACCAAAGGGACTCCTCACTTAAAGGAAGACTGTCCCAGCTCCCCACCCTTGTCCCAAATACCAAGCAATCTCCCAGTGGAAAAAGAGCAAAGAAACCTCGAAAACTGAAGCAGCTACAGGCAGAGCACACTTTCCTTTGACACTGTTTTATAGAGGCCTCTCCTGTTGGAGACTTCAAGATACCTCCTGCACAAGAAATCCTGCTCTGCTGGGAGAACCTCTCATAGTCCCTTACCCTGCTCTACTATGAGGCCTGCAGGAGGACAGAGCAGAGGTTCTGGAGCAGAGCCGAGCTGATGGCTGCAGGAGGCTGAAGAAAAACACATCGTGTCAGAGAGAGCCACGTGGTGAGAATCCAGCCCAGAGAGTTCAGGGCACATGCAGCCTTTGCAGGTGGCCTGGGAGGAGGTTGTGCAGCTCTTCTGACACTTAGTGTAGGCCATAGCAAACAGGCTTAAAGGTACATTCCAGTCTTCTAAATTATAGTCTGAAATTCATCATCAGGCACATGCTACTTTAGTATTTTGTAATATGATTATTGATTATCAGTACAGTTGAAGCAATTAATACATTTCTGAAAGGTAAGGTCAAAAACTTAATATTTTGATGTGTCCCAGAACAAATTCAGAACTTCGTAGCTGAATCAGACCAAGGATTCCTTTGGTATTCCAGCAGTCAGTACAAGGTGTTTCAGAAGAATACGTAAGACCTCTGCAGCCAGCATATGAGGGAAACATTGTGTCTTCTATTCCCACTCTACACATGCTTTAGATTTCTTCCAGAGCTAATGGCGATTTTTAAATATCTAAAAATACCCTTCAGAGAGCTTTGACCTCTGTCTATTTGTTATTTAGAGAAACTCTGACTATCACTTGTCAGTCTTCATCTTTTTCCTCATGCTGGAGGAATACAAAGATTCTATTAAATGTCCAGTGTAGAGCCTCAATTCTTTCATATGCCTGTTCTATAATATAATTGAATGTTGCCTTGTTCTTTCCTGTAAAAGTACTGCAGACAGAAAGCTGCAAGTGAGTTCATAATATTATTTTTATTTACCATATTCTTATTTATCTCCACATTAAAGCAAGTATGTCTTGTATTTTTAACTTGTCTCTATGCGAGACATTTTCCATTCCCTTGATTCCATTTCCATCTTTTTTTGATTTACCTTTTTTTCTGAAACCACTCTAACTACCTCTGTGATATCTTTTTTGAAATGTTGTTACAAAGACTATGCGGGTGATGCTGCAGTGTCAATAGAAATGATGACAGATTGTTTCCATCATAGTGTATTTACTATTCTTTTTTTCGTCTTTAGTGACTTCTTTTGGCTACCAATGCCCATTGAGAAACTTGCAATGATGCTTCATTAAGTTATAAATTAGTTTGAACTCCTATGAGACACATGATTAGTTTAATTTTTCACTTTCAATCTACAGTAGATTGTATATCTCAGCACTGAAAAATCTATTCTGTCTCATCCGACAAACTTCAAAGAGACCATTTTAAAATATTCCTCTCTCTTTTCATAAGCTGTGCTTTCTCCTAGATAATTTTCTAGATGACGGCCTCCTAGATAATTTCAGCATCTTTTCTGTTGTGGAAGTAAACTGGGGTGATAAAAAGGAAACATAATTTTAAAAAATACCTCTTTATTTATCTTTATATTACAATTTTACAATATAAAAAGTGCAAGAAAATTATGAATTTGTGGGGATTGTAGGGTAAGTTTTTAAAGCTAATTTAATACTAATACTGTCTTTTTTGGCAATTATGGAACAAGCCTGTTTTCTGAAAGATTTTTAAAGCCTTACTTAAAAATTTAATTAAGAACCCCAGTAAGTCAAGGGTATTCAATTAATTAAACATACTCTTTTTTTTCAACCTTTGAAAAAATATGGCAAATAACTTCTTATTATTTACCTAAATTAAATATAATGATGCTGTTTTATTAATATATTAATGGGAAAATTCTGATAGTTTCTGTGGTACCAGAGCATACATGCTTACGCTCCTTGTTTGATAGCATCTGGCCGTATCAGCTATGACAAGCCTTCAATAGCACTTGTGTGAACAATCTGATCAGAGATTTATTTGAAGCTAAGAATTAGGTGCTTTGCTCTCCACAAAATGAACCATTCAGCAGCACTTCTCATCATGAGTACAATATGAAAGACTTTTGTGAAACCAGTTTAGCAGAACTGCCTAACAACTGGCCACATAAATACTTCCATCAGAAGAGTGAGCTCCTTCTGTATCTTCATTTCAGCTTTCAAAATGGATTTTGGCTTTTATTTCAAGTACCTTCTATTGCAGTCTCAAAACAGAAGGTTAGCAAGCTACTTAAATGACTGCAAACATTCATCATTGTGTCAGGAGGAGAATTCTGTAAAAGCATAGAAGAATGACCACTTGATTAAGACGTAAGAATAAGAATGGGAACTAGAACTAGATTGAGAGCCAAGGAATATGAATTAATGTTATTATGTCTGTGAAAGGAACACAACATGGCCTTAGACAAATTGCTTCATATCACTGTAGTTCTGCTTCTTCTCCAGCTGTCAAACAGGGATAATTTTAGTCTGAAGAACAGGAAAAAATGTAATCTCCACAGTAAATAGGTGGTGTGGTAGTGTATGATATTACTGGCATAGTCCTACGATCACTAGGACTCTTGGTAATTTGGATCTGATGTGCATCCAAATCTTCTTGGTCTGTGCAGAATTCAGGCACCATTTCTAGCTTGATCTCTTGCATTTTCAGTGGAGGCAGGATCTGGCAGCTGAGCTTTTCAGTGTTCTTAAACTATCCCTGGAACCTGCCTGGATGGCCCTTAGAAATGTTTTGCTGACTGGCAAGCTGCTTGATAGACTCCACCTCCTGTGATACGAACTGTGCATTACTTGTTACTCAGTTATAACCCTCAGTCATACCAGATTTCTTGATCATGGAGAGCTGAGGCCCCCAGGGATAGTTGTTAGAAGCACCATTACACCAAGTGAAATCTATTCAAATAAAGCCCCAATGCACCTCCAGAAGCATTTTCTCTGGTCAATTTTCTGACATTTCCAACCCTGGAAGTGCAAACCGAGTCAGTGCAAACAGCCAAGTTGAGCACCTGCCAGTAAAACCCGGCATTTATGCGATTGTTACAAATTGGTTACCCTGTTGCGTGGCAGGTGGAACCTGGCTCCCTGCAGGCAGCACGGGGCGGGGGGGGGGTAGGAGGCGGAAGAGCTCCCTCCTGCTGGCCCTGCAGCCTGGGGGGAGGTAGGGGGCTCCCGTCCCCGCGTGCCGCCGCCGTGGGTGCCAGTGGGCTCCATCCCCACCTCCCACCACCGCCGCGGGTGCCGGCGGGCTCCGTGCCCCCCTGCCACCGCGGCGCAGCGCCAGGCCAGTGCGAGCGAGCCCAGCGGTAGTGGCGGCTGGCCCCCAGCGGCCCCACCAAGCGGCAGTGCCGAGCTGGGCCACCTGGCCCTGTCGGCAGCCCTGAGCCCTCACGGCCCGAGCCGAGCCAGTAAACCCCGCCATCCTGCAATTCTGTTACTATTTGACAACTTTGTTGCACGCGGGTCCTTGCTGCAAACAACAGAGCGGCTTATAATTGGGTGCGGCTTGTGTATGGACAAAGAATGAAATGTTGCCGACACCCAGAGATGTGGCTTATAGTCAGTGCGGCTTGTAATCGTGAAATTACTGTACATGCCTTGGAATCATAGAATTGTTAAGTGTGGAAAAGACCTTTAATATCATGGAGTCCAACCATTGACTATGATTTTGGAAAGTGAAGTGATTTCCATTTCCTCTTCTTTCCCTGACTTCCCAACACTTGAGTCATAATAATGATGATTGAAACATAAAGTGAAGTATTCTTACTTTTAAATTTTATGACAGTCACTTAAGTTGCCATAATGGCACTTCAGAGTGTCATTATTGCCTGTGTGATTCTAAGATTTGTAAATATGAGAACTCTGTTGAGATACTTCTTACAGTAGAAGCTATCAACAGATTTAAAACATACACCACAACAAAAAACAATGTTCAGAATTGGTAATTAATTAAAAATTGCTTCTTCATTCTCAGCTCCTATTTAAGTGTTGCATGGCCCACAATTTCTGCTTTCTGGTAGAAGACTTTATAAAATCGATAATGAAATAGATATAAATTTCAGCTCCATAATCCAAATTTAATTTGGTACAATCAGAGAAAAACACAGTCTGCTCTGTTCAACAGTGCCAGGCTGGAAGATCTCACAGCTCTCAGCAGTGCATGAGATGTGCAGATGCCCCTGTCTCAAGGAGATTGAACAAGCTCCTCTGAGCAAGGGAATTCAGTGGAAGCAAAATGCAGCTCCCTCGTGCCCTGAGCAACTCCCACAGCCATTGGCATATCTTAGCAAGCATACCATACGTTGGTGGTAATGGAAGGGCTTTGCTTTTTGTGAATCTGTTTTGTATTTGTCTCACTTGCCTGGGCCTAATCTTACCCCTTCCCCACAGAGGCAGGAGGACTGGGCTCTTCTGGGAGAATCCTGTGTTTCTGTTCTCTCATCCCTCTGGACTCAGGGGAGTGTTTGAAGTCCAACGGTAAGCTCTAGACTGGAGTTTCTTTTGAAGAAAAAATCAAAGCATTAGAAGTTGTTAAAAAAAAATCATTGAATGCCAAATACTGTACTTGAAGTAAGGTAAACTGTGTAAGGATTTATCTTTTTGGTATGCTGGTATGATAATGGGGTGGATTTTTGCAAACTTCGAAAGTGTTTGCAAAACAACTATTTAGCTCTCCAAAGATAATGTTAGGAACAGAAGGTGGTAGGGTAATTCCAGTAGCGTGCAATTCTCTGAGTACCCTCACATTAGCAATCCATCTGGTTTTGTAGCTCTCTTACAAAGAGCTTTGTTAACTGCAACTAAATTATGTTACACATTCCTTATGCATGCAAGTATGCACCAGGGAATAAAGCTGCTGCAAACAAATACATTGAAAACTTTCTTGAACAAGTAAACCTTCAGCAATTCTTTCTCCCTCTATTATCTAAGTACGAACTTTTATACAGCTTGTTTCAGGCATGTCAATGTCCTTAAAGGAAAATACTGTAGATGGTAGTTCTCAGCATTCAAATTGTGCTGTTAATTTATAGCTTTTATTTTTTTCCTAAAGACCAGGAAAAGATAAGGAAGGGACAAGGAAAGATGGCTTAAAAATCAGGTAACATGATGAGAATAGGATGAAGAGTATTATTTAATAAATAAAACAGTAGTAGACTGAATGTACATTGGGAGAAACATTCATGTTGACACACATTTTCTGACCAGTGTTAGGAAGTGCTAGAAAGAGCCAAGCACAGCTGTGAACTTTCTGGATTCCCATGCATTAATGGAATTCTGAAAAATTTAACTGTAGTTTCACAAATGACCACTGAATTTTTTGGTTTGATTACCATTAAGCACAACAACATTACTAGTACAGAATGTTAACCTATATCAGCTTCTCTTCAACATTACCTCACTTGTGAGGTCCTAAACTTTACAGTTCTGTTAGACATGATGGACCCAAGTCAAGGAGCACTGCTTCTTCTTTGACTATAGGTCCCACCAGCAGCCCCCATCCTTTGCGAACTTGAACTCCCAATGGACAGAACTGAGTTAAAACAAAGGCATGGCTGTTAAGGCCTTCAGTCCCTCACCACTCAGTGTTGCCTTTCAGGGATTGCACTGCCTGTGCTTGAGGCCCACTCTGACACAGCATGGCTGGGGACCTGAACCAGCCTGCTGTGAAAACTGTATAAGACTTGCCCTCCTCCCCTGGCTGGGGTCCTGCCAGACTGTGCCCTGCCACTTGGCCCTGCTGGCACCCAGAGCTCCCAGACTGCCCTGTCCTTGCTGCACCCCAATGACGCAGATGTACACAGTCACCTTGCAGACAGCTTCAGGTCTGGGAATACAGCCAGTGCTAAACAAAACCAGAAAATACATTCTCCCTTGTATGCACCTAAATGCTCGCCCCACAGTCTGTGACAAGTTCCAGGAATAAGCCCATGGTAAAAGTAATCAAAGTTTATGGAAGAGTAAGGAATGGTATTGTAAAGCTATGGTGGGACAAATATAAGAGATTACATCTTTTGTAGAACATTGATCAATCTTCAAACCTAGAAACTGACAGTCTGCAAGTGAGGCAGCTCTATTTGCCTCTGATTACAGAGTGTCCCTGGCCTTGTCACCTGGCTGAGAGAAATCAGTTTGTTCTCTCCTTGCAGTTTGAGGGCACTGCTGACTGGTACTGTGTGGCAGTCTCTGCAGAGACCTTGAAGATTGATGGGGTGGTGGAACCTGGAACTGTGTTGATTCTGCAACTGTAGGAGGCCTATCTGCCTGCCTTGCAGTATTGCTCTTCCTTCATTAACTAAGTAGTTCTAGCATCCAGGCTAGCCAGCTTGGCAACTTTCGGGGTAGAGTTAAAATGCTTCAAAACCTGAGAAAATATTAGCTCTTTCTGTTTTGAAATCTCTCATTTGAAAGTGATAGTTCTTTGTCTGACTTGTCTCTACAAGCAATATGAAATAATTCATCAAGAGAGAGGAAATGTTGCCTGAAACTTGCTGAGGAATATAGGATCAGCACTAATACAAATCAATACAGGTTACTTTCCTGATTCATAATGTGTGTCAGGTTGCAATTCCCATGGCTGAAGGCAGCCTGCCCAATATATTTTAGTCTAGTTCTTGAATCAATGCCCAGCTCTGCAGAATATAAGATTTTCATTTAAATGTAATCGTGAGTTTTGAGGCTTGATGAGAGATCTCACACTGTCATTGGAGTACACAGGTTTTTAAATGTGTTTGGATGTGTGCTGTAAGAAAAGTCCTACTAGTGATGGTGAATGAGCAGCACTATTTCCAGCTCGGGGTCATTGTGGTCAGCAGGGAGAGTATCCTGAAGGGTGTCATCATTCATATGCTGGTGCATTACTTGTGCTGTATCCAGTGTGCCTTAGACAGTACGGCTGAGTACTGCATCTCTCATGAGTCACCTTTACATTCCCTGCAAATATAACTGGCAAATTTTTTTTTTCAATTTTTTTTTTCTATCTGAAATGTTGGCAGGTTTGGGATAAAAAATACTGAAACTGTTTAAGACCTTCCTTCTGATTTTTGAAGAGTTCATACATCAATGCTCACAGAAGTTACATAGTTGGATAAAGATGTTACCAGAATCTCTGCTTTGAAGAGGACTAGTCCTATGTGCAGTTCAAATGTTAATTCAAGCAAACATAACCAAAACTATTTTATTCATATTGCAGGAAAATCTTGTGTAAGCCTAGAGCAGTAAATTTTCTGTTATTTTTTTACTTTACTGCCCAGAATCTAAGGCACTAATTAAAAGTGCAAGTCTTTATTATTTGATTTAAGAGATTTAGAGGACAAGATCTGAATCTAAAAAGTAAATATATTTTTTCAATATTCTCTTCTGCTAATTGTTCAATATAGCATTTGTACTGCATAGTCTGTCAGGGAATATCAATAAATATTCACACAATTTGTGTGAAAAGAAACCTTTTTTATGATTTCTTTTATTAAAAATAGCAGCATTTTACTGCAGCAGAATACAGAATTTTTGCAAATGTTATAACTAAGTGCTGCATATTTTGAGTTTACATATTGTACTGTTTCAAGCAGTGAAATGTAACTTCAGAAGTACATCAAAGAGACAACATAAACTTGTCCCTTTAAGTGGGAGACAACAAAAAGCCCTTTATTGTCACTTGCTGGGAGACTTGGAAGCATTAACAAAACCAAACTCATATTTTATTCTTTGTTTGACAAGGCAGCAAAGGAAATATTAATTTCTTTTACCATTATTAAAGGCTACCATGTTTCTGCCTATTAGAGAAAAACCATCAAATTTAAAAGCAAATACAAAACCCATTGAGCCTCCCTTAACTACAGTAGTAATATGGTCTTGGAATACATTCAAACATCTGCTTGCTAAAAAGCTTGCGGCAGAGAAAGAAGTTTCTAGCCTTCAGCTGAGGTGGTGCAATGACCATAGGAAAGTCCTTAGCTGTTTTTAATGCTTCAGATTCCTTTCTGGCCAGATTAAAAAAATATTAATATTTTTAAAATTTAATGTGATAAATGGAATCTACTTAGATGGCTAGCAACTTTAAAATGACAGTGATTCTTAGCTGAAATAGCACTGCCACTAGTCATACAGAAAATTCATTTGTTCTGCTTGTTTTGTATCAGGAGATTCGGTGGTATTGCCTCAGTTCTGCAGCAAGCCATTATGCTTACATCTCACTTTGTATGTGTTTGGTATCACACCTTTCTGGGAGCTGGGTAAGATGCCATGTGCTCCTTTTTGCCTTTGACTGTCTCTGGTTGGAGATGACCTTACCTATCATCTCTGATACTTGTTCCCATCTCTTCTTGTGCCTCCAGCTTCCTCTGTTATAAGTACAGTAATTTCACGATTATAAGCCGCACTGAGTATAAGCCGCACTTCCGGGTGCCAGCAACTTTTCGTTCTTTGTCCATACATAAGCCGCACCTGATTATAAGCCGCACGTTACAATACAGAGTGTGATAAAAGGTATCTATTCTATCACCATCTGTTGAGGGTGGGGACAGTGATCCTTATCTCTGTGGGAGATATTATCTGCTCATGAGCCATCCATTGAAACCAGGCAGGGCATTATTCTTTATCTTTTCACAACCTATCCTTCCTCCAGCGAGTCATTTTCTGCTAATGGCCCATTGAGTCCCACTGTGTGACTGATAAAATTACTGCATCCCATTGGAAGTTGCTCCAGCCAGGGGGAAGAGCCCAACATTTCTTACCAAGATGAAAACAGAGGCTTTGGGACACTAAGGGAGCCCCTTTTTCCACTGGACTCCAGACGAAAACCGGATTTCTCCACATCCCCACTGGAGCTCTGGAAGGAAACTGCACCTTCTACAGGAGCACTGCTCCAGCTGAATCACATCTGTCACTGCAGGAGGATGCAGCCACCGTTTAATGGGACTGCTGCCAACACCCTGCCTGACAGGGTGTCAGGTTGTACTCTGACTTTGTCAGGGTTTGGAGTTTGTTTCTTTGTAGTACTGTATTTCTACTTTAATTTCCCTAGAAAAGAACTGTTATTCCTGATTCCCATATTTTTGCCTGAAAGCCCCTTGATTTCAAAATTACAATAATTTGGAGGGAGGGGGTTTACATTCTCCATTTCAAAGAGAAGTTCCTGCCTTTCTCAGCCTTTCTCAGCAGACACCTGTTCTCTAAACTAAAACAGCAACTTTTCGTTCTTTGTCCATCTATAAGCCGCACCTGATTATAAGCCGCACTCTGGGTTCGGACCAAAATTTTAGTCAAAATGATGCAGCTTATAATCGTGAAATTACCGTATTCTAGTTGGGAGTTTTCTAGCAAAAATGTCCACAGGTTACTGTCCTTGAGTCATTGTTAGAACTGTCAAATGATACTTTGTGCTATTAAATAACAGGATATGGCATCAATGAAACTGAATCTGACACTGTTTCCCTACAATCATTTTCAATAGGGATGGTATTCCTTTGGAGGGACTTTCAGCAATCTACTAAATTAAGGGATAAAGACAACCAACTTTGCTGTGATCTGCTCAAACTTGTACCGCACAAACTGCAACTTAGAATATTTCTGTAGCTAAAAAAGGCTGACTTTGTCAACCAGCTGCTGAGCTGAGATACTCCTTTAGCATATCTGTTCCAGAAAACTGAGAATATGAAATTGTATATTTTTGCCATCGACATAGACAGTTCTTTTTTGTCCCTACTGAACTTATGTTGGGCCATATCTTCTTTGCTTTTTAAATCCACATATAGCCTATAATTTTTATTATATTTTGATCTTAAAGATCAGTCCTCAGCTCTCTAAGAAAAAATAAAATAAAATTAGCATATAAGTAATATCTTGCTCCAGAATTGTTAAGTGGAGCTGGGCGCCTCCTGTCCCAATTTGTGCTAATGGCTTTTTTTAACAATCACAACCCACATTTTGTTCAATCAGTTTTCTGGATGCTTTTTTGTTGTTGTTGTTTTTTGGGTTTTTTTTTTTTGTTGTTTGTTTGTTTTTTAAATGTAGTTCGTTTGTTTGTTTTTATTTTGTTTTGTTATGTTTTGTTTTGGTTTGGTTTGTTTTTTTATCTAATCATTATTTCCCTGCCTGCCTTTTACTTATCTTCACTCATGGAAGCAAAGGTTTTTCAGGGCTTTTGTGACATTTAGTGCTAGTGTTAGAACTACCTGCCAGTCTTCCTGGATTTAGAGCTCTGCCACATTTCCTCCCTCAAGATTGTGCTGGTTCTCAGTGCCATGTTTTCCACCCTCTGCAGATTTCTTCCTAGAGTGGATAACTTCAGCTGTCTCAGCAAGTCAGCAGGGTAACCAAGATTCTGGACAATTGAAAGACTGGGAATGATATTTCTGTTCACACTTCCAGCCACAACCCAGTCAACTGTAAAAAACCAGGATAAGTTCATAAAAGCATACAGCTTAGACAGGTTTCATATTTCCTTGGAGTTTCTCCTTATTCTGGTTAAAAAGTATTGCACATGTACATTTCAAATATATGTGTAATACACTGCTCAAGTGTATTTTGTAATAGAAAGTCATAGTAAACTTATTCTCAGTAAACAGTGTCTGAGGTGCATGATGAGTTGAAGAACTTTCAGCTACTGTAGGAAATGAGCTGATACCCCAAGAGTTTTTTTGTTTGTTTTGGGGTTTTTTTTCACACTAGCAGTGATTGAGATTAAAGCTCTATTTAAGTATCTTCCTGTTGTCATTTGTACTGCTGGATCACAGAAACAGAGAACCACAGAATTGCTAGGGTTGGAAGGGACCACTGAAGATCATTATCTAGATATTCAATTCAGAGCTTCCTGAAACCTCATTCTTACCTTGTGATTATTATCCCTCAGTATTCTCCCTGGACCTTACACATCCCAGAGTGAGCTGTGCCTGCTGCCCTGGCTTGTAGCATCCTCTTCCCATACAGCTCTCTCTGGTGCCACTCAAAGATCACATCCCAGAACTACATCACTCCAGCTGATGCTCTGGCTAAGTGCTATGACCTATATCAGTGAGTACTTTCATAACAGCACTAATCCATGTGTTGGTGGTGTAATCACTGGTTAAAGAAAGCTGTGTCTATGCTAGGACATGTTTACTAACAGAGATAATTTGCATTTTACTGACACCATTTCCTGGTATGTTTTTCAATATATAGGCAAAATCAGGCTTTTATATCAATATCAATAAGCACCCTTACAGAAGCACACCAAACAAAACTAGTCAAAGTGTAGCTTCTGCAGCTACACCTGATTTTGTAGGTGCAATTGTACTGGTCAGAATGCCAGGTCAGGGTGCGGACTTCAATTGCTGTGTTTGCAGGGGATGCATTACAGCAATGTCTGTAACAGCAAAGTCTGCTTAAACTACAGTAGCTGATATTTGTGTGCAGTTGATTTTACTTTTGGTAAAGCAGGAAATGAAATTAAGAGTTCTGTCTTGACATGTTATACCTACCTGTATATACTAAAAGTAGGGGTTTTAGGGGTACATCTGTGGATAGTGATGTCTGTTTAGTGTGCTTTGTATATTTTAATGATATGCCAGTAAATCTTAAAAAAATGTTATGCCTAATCTGCCTAATTTCTGTTTCTCATCTATTAAAAACACAGTGTTGATTAGTTAGATTTCTGTTATTCTTGGAAAAATTAGATTTTTAAAGAAATAATAAAAACAATGAGATGTGTTAAAAAAAAAGAAAAAATAATAATAATAATTCTACATTTAAATTCCTTTTCTGAATGACACATTTATGCAAGATCCAAAGCAATTGTTAAAGGTCTTTAAAAGAGTACTAAAATCTAATTTTTTGAGTCAACAAATGTTTGGGTTTTTTTAATACTGCGAACATTCTAGGAGATACAGAGAGGAGGGAAAGAAGTGTTTAGGAATTTTAAAGTACCTCACTGTTTTGAGGAAGAGAGATTTTTCTTTAGTTTGAGTTCTATTTTTAATGCCTTAACTGGTATTTTAATCTTCCTAGAGTAGAGGCTACTCATTTGCTGGATTTACTCCATGTTGCTGGGGTTTTGTTTCAGACATTATCCAAAGCTTATCTTAATCCAGGAAGCTTTATGAGATTTAGCTGATACACAGGAAAGGATGGTAACTTCTCTACTTTCCCCCTTGGGTAGTTTCTTGCAGTTTTTCAGCACTTTATTAGAGGGAATTAGAGCAATAGGCAATTTTCTGAATTAAAATCTGAAGCTACAGTGACAGTACTTTTGATCTGTCATGTGGCTCTGGAAATTAATGGTGGGTATGCAAACACTCCTAACAAGAGAAACACTCGAGTTACTGATGCTAAGCCAATGTTGCCAGGGCTCTGAGCACACCAACTGGATTTGCAACCTCTTTTCCTACACCCAGAGCTTTACTGTCTGTACTCAAGGTCCACTCATAGTGCTGCTCTGTAATCTCAGATCAAGGTGCTATGGAAACACCAAATTTCAAGACAGAGGTGTGAGAAGCCTTGCCTGAGTCCTCTGCTGTGTCCAAGCTCAGATCTTTGCCTGTGGTTCTTGTCTGAGCAATGCTGTGGCTATACTTGGTCCTTGCCTGAGCCTACTTACGCTGTAGTAGTGCCCAGTTTTACATCCTGATCATCCTGACCTTGCCTTGCTGACTGAGCTCTCTAGCAGCACCCTGGACCTGCCCTGTCCCTAGACTCACCTGGCAGTCACTGGACTGTTAGCTGACTCAGTTCTTTGTTTAATAGTTGAGTTTCATATACAGGCACACTTATGGCACTTAGATTAAAAAAGGTATTTCAACTTACATCCCCAAAACTAAAAGGAAAACCTGTAGAAATATTTAAATCCAAAGAACTCCAACACATTATAAACATTGCTGCATTGAAGCTCATAGCTTTCCAGTAAAATATGAGCTGTTTCTTCCCTGATACTATAAAAAGAAATTAACAAAGGCTAGGGTCATTTACTGGAGTGATGAATAGCCTTTTGTAATTAAGGTATTGTTTTGGTAATTCCATGACCATCTAACAAAGCTGAAACTGTGCTCCTACTTAAATGGTGGCATTTCCTATTCCCCACTATTGGCCACATTTTTCTCAGGTCTCCCTTGTTTATCCCGTCTTTGGCTAGCCAATATTTTCAGATGAGCCAAACCAGGAATTAGCTGTCAACCAGATTAGATCCCTGATCTTGTGAAGTTGTGTGAAATCTCATCCTTAGAAAATACATATTACACTCCCAGTTTTGCTACAGAGCTCTTTTATGACCTTTAGCAAATCCCTTATCTTTTTCTGTTTCCACTTGTGAAATTGAGGTAATTATATTCCCCAATCTTTTTGTATGTGAAGATTAATTTATTAATATGCATGAGATGTTCATATCCTACAGTGATGAAAGCCACAGAAGATCCTAGATCAAAACTTTTATATATTTGAATTTTATTCATTCACAGCTATGGAGAGTTTATTGCTGTTAAAAGCTTCAGTAAGTCAGACACCTCCACATCATTTTAATTACATTAAACTGTAGTTCAAAAGCAACAATTATATTTAGTTCACTGACGTTTTCATGGTGACCATATCCTAAATTCATTCAAATAATGAATAGTGGAAATTGTGATTCCTGCAGATTCCAAAAAAGCTATTATTGCCAATACATTAATGGCTAGAATGTAAATATTCTAAATGTATGCAAAATTCTGAATTTTGAATGTTTGAAATGTATAATGATTGATCTGCCATCATGATTTAGGTAATCATGGGGGTTTACTGGGGCTCATGGTGCTGGAATGAACTAGTAATATTTAGCTAGTGATTTAAAGTTTTGGGTGGTTTGGGAGCAAGAGCAAGTTAATGGCACAATATGTACCCATGGCCTTGCTTGGAAAGCTGGATGGGCAGGTGTGAAGGCTGAGCTGCTGTGACAGGGGTTCCCAGCATGCAAAGCCAGCTGTGACATTGAGGAACAAGCTCTGGTAACACTGAGGCTGCATCTGCTCTCCAGTTCTGCAGAGAAGCTCATCCAGGCTCTGTTATTCTTTTTAAGTTATGTCTTCAATATGCTTGTCAGAGCTCCTCACCTTCAAAGGGCCGAGACAAAGATGTGAACATTTGCTCTACCTGTGGCCTGAAAACTAGGTTAACAAAAAATACCAAAAAAAAGCTTTTTGCAAGGACCAGGAACAGCCTGGGGTGTGACATATAAGTAAGTAATTAAAAGGCTCATTTGACTATATAGCAATAAACATTAGCTTAATGATTATTGGCTCAATAATTATTAATATCCAGAACACAGCTTTTTCCTGGGATCTTAAAAGGACTTATCTGCTGAGTGGAACAGCTTGCAAAGGTTTACAAGGGGGCGGGGGGGAGGAGAAGAAAACAGATGAAGGCATCAAGGTCTTCAACCTGGGAAAAAATAGAAATTGCTTCTTTTGTAAGGTCACTATGCTTTGATGGACATTAACTTCAGTGAAACTTAGTAAGAACTCAGTTGACATTGCCATTAGAATTGAAGGCTTTTCATTGTAAATGTTCCGGTGTTTCCATCTCAACATGAGGAAGAACTTCTTTACATTAAGTATTGCAGAGCACTGGAGCACACTGCCCAGGGAGTTTGTGAAGTCTCCTTTCTCTGAAGACATTTGAAACCCACCTGGACACATTCCTGTGTAACTTGCTCTAGGTGACCCTGCCTTGGCTGGGACAGGGTTGGACTGAATGATCTCAAGAGGTCTCTTCTAACCCAAATGATTCTGTATTAAGTAAAATGTATTTTGTAATGTGAATTGCCAAGAAGATGTTCTCTGTGAGCAGAAACTAACCTAAGGAAGCATCCCAGTTTGATGAAAGGAAGCATCCTACATCCAACAATAATGGGCATGTTATCTATTTAACTGTGCATTTACTAGAGGGGAAAGGGAGGTTGAAATCATTTAGTCTGCTCCCCTCAGCACCAGCTGCTGTTGTGTCAGCCTTCATATCTCATGACATTGTTCAAAGCACAGCCACCCCTCAGTGCTACCAAATTAGAGCTTTCAGACCTTACCTACATAATTGCAGAGCCATGCTGCTGTATGTGATAGTCATAACTGCATTTTTAGGCCATTTTTGGAAGAGGGGGTGGTTTAACTTCACTCATTTCTCTGAGGTAGACTAAGTGACACTAGAGAGAAGAGTTCCTTCTTGCTCTGGGTTAGTCTGTGGTAGGTTATATTGCCATTTTGGTTGCATCTTGCATGCTGCCTTTTTACTAAGAAAAAAAGTAGTTTGGGTAGATGCTGTCCCTTGTTTATGCTACTACATTGCTTATAAACCCCAGTCCCTATGCTGGTCTGTGATTTTATATAGGTATGCTTACGTTTGAAATTAATTAGTTGGTCTGCAATGTCATTGTAAGCACCAATGTTATCTTCCCTAAACTCTGCAAACCTAGAAAAGGATTTATTTTGCTCTAAACACTTTTTTTGTCCCATCTGCAGAGGGTACTGTGGGGAATTTTCAAAAGGTCTGAGCATGGCTTATCTCTTTTGCCATGGTGGCCTATGTGGTTTTAAATATTGCCAGTTTTGATTGTAAACTGGCTGTTTAAAGCCTTTATTCACTCTGGAATCAGTAAGCTGTTGACTGGACTCAGTGACGCAGACAATCTCATGGAATCCTACATCTTCGGGCACTCAGAAAGACCAAATCCCATTCAGACAGGACCATTTGGAGCTGTCATCAGTTTGGAGAACAATGATTTTGACATGAGTTTCTGTGAAACCAGCAGGCTGCTATTCCTTCCAGAGTCCGGAAAGCCTTGCGGAGAAGGGCGCTGCCTGCGTGGCCCACGGCTCCGGCTGCTTACAGAACTGCTACCCGTGAAGGGTCCTCCTGTAGAAACTGCTCATTTCAGCCAATTACAGCACTCAGGTGCACTCTGGAAATACCCAAAATCGCAGGGTTTAGTTGGGCGAATTGGGGCAATAATCAGGACAGAAATAACTATAATGGTATCAGATGTTAACCAGCAGTTTAAAGAGTGATATGGCAGTAGCATCACAGAAATTCATGGCTCAGAATCTAACCACCTCCAGCCTCCTCCCCCCCAACAGCAACTGAGTGCAGATGGAGAAGTTGGCTGTTTTCCATCAATAGTGAGTAACCCATTTTCTCTGCTGATTGATTTGGCCTGTGCTGTTGCTATTTTACTATTTTTTATGCTATTCCTGGCAGAAAGGTCTTGGCATTAAACTTAATGCTGAATGACGATTTAATACTTCCTGTTGCAAGTCTTGCTGACCTTTAGTTTTGTGGCAAATAATTTCTAATTTGTATATAGGAAAATACTTTAATCATTCAGCATTTAAAATGAGATTGAAAGGAATCATTAGTTTAGCACAAATATGCAATATTTTTATTCTGCTGCTAGAAGTCTCTATACCAAGCTGAACTGTTGCTTGTGAAAAAATGGAAGTGCAGTGTACAAATATTTCCAAATTGCTGATACACCTGATGAATCATCAAGCACTGGGGAGGACTTCCTTCAGCTTTCTCAGCAGCACAACAAAATAGAAGTAACTTGCTTTCTTTTTTCGAATAACCTTCCATTACCTGAGTCCTCACTGAATTAACCCCACACAAAAAATTTTAGTTAGTAAAAGGGCATTATCCCGAATTGATCAAAGTAGCTAACAAGTGTTAGTTGTTACATGTGTCTTTTGACTTTAAATCACACTTCATCATACTTCCTAACAATTTCTGAGGTTTCATTCTTTTAGACAGTGCTCACATGCTGTATTAGTTCTAATTACCTTAAATTCATTCTGGAGCAGGAAGTAAGATTTTTAACTATATGGAAATCTTATACTACTATTCAGAGCTCCATAAATCTTAAAATGAAAAGCATTCAAAGTAGGAGAGAGACTGTAGACTACATAAACAACTATTTTCTAAATTACTTCGCAGCAAAATCCTAATGATACCATTGAACACTTGACACTGCTAAGAGTGTCGAAGAAAAAAATCTATACTGTTATTAACAGCAGAGTTTAATTTAGCCTCAGGTTGTTATTACTTTTTTAACCTTGCACTGTATAATGGGAAGCACTAGAGACGTTTAATCATGATTCTTATTTGTTTAAATCATGGAGTTCTGGTTAACCAAGGGAAGCACTTTCAACTGTCCTCAGTCCTTCTCGGTGGCATGAGCCGAGGCAGTGTCTGCACTGGAGTGACACGGTACAGCTGTCCTAGCCCTAGCTCTCCTGGAGAGGGCTACTCGTCCTATGGTGATTTAAACACTTGCAGGACTGCAGCACGATCACCAATGAAAACAAATGCTTTATTCACGTCCTCAAATTCGAATACAAGTCATCTTGCAGCAGCAGCGCTCTCAGCAGTGACACTTCTATGTAAGCTGTACTCCAGAGCAGCCGGTGTGCTTATGCTATCGGCCTAACAGGTGCTTTAGCATCCCCCACGCGCCGTGGCTCCCCTCGCTGCAGCCCTGCCCGGCCCCGGCGGGGTCCGGCAGTCCGCCGGCCGGGCCCTGGCCTGCACACGCTCAGCCCGCCGCCCTGGGCAGGACCTCGCAGTGCTTCCAGACGCACAGAGCATCGAGCGAGCCGCGGGATGAGCGGGGAAGGGCGATGGGCAGAGCTGCCGCCAGCCGGCAGGCAGGTAGGTTATGAGGCGCTGGGGAGGGCGGCGAGCATCGGGGTGCGCGGGGCCGCTCCCGCGGGGCGCCTCGGCCAGAGCGCCCGCGCTTCTCCCTCAGGCGGGGTCGCGTCAAGGGGCCCCGCCTGGCTCTGCCGGCACCGACACCGTCCGGGGCCGCCGGGCCCAGGCGCCGCGATCGGGCTCCGTCTCTCCGCAGCGGCGCGGGGCGAGCGGCCGGGGCCGGCGGCGACGCCCGCCTCTGCCTCCTCCCCCTCGGTGCCGTGCCTCCTCCCTCCGCCGGGCGGGCGGCCGGCTGCGCGGGCAGGGCGGGCGGGAGGCACAGCGCGGCTGAAAGGTGTTGCTGGAGGGGAAGTTTGGAGAAGGTCGTCGGGTGCCTGGGCGCTCCGGCAGCATCATGGCGGAGCAGGGCGAGTCGCCGGTCCACGTCCAGCAGCCCCAGCCGGCACCGGCACCCGCGCCCGCCGCCCCGGCCGCCGGCTGGCCCATCTGCAGGGACGCCTACGAGCTGCAGGAGGTGATCGGTCAGTGGAGCGGGGGCGCGGCGGGGCGGAGGTGGGGAGGGAAGGCAGGGATGCCGCGGCCGGCTCCGGGCCTACCGGCGCTCGCTCTCCCGCAGGCAGAGCTTGTTCACTGCGGCGGACGCACCCGGCACTGCAGCGGCGGCTGCTACAAACTTTATCCGCCCGGAGCGGGCGGCCCCGGGGGGCGGCGGCTCCTGCTGGAACCCGCCGCGCCCCGCCCGGTGCGGCTCGGCGGAGGTGCCGCTGTCCTGCGGTGCATCGTCACTCCAGCCTTGACCTGCTGCTTTGCGCTAGGACTCCGGCGACTCCGCAGATGCGCTCTGTGTGCTTTGTGTGTCCGGGGATGCGCACATGTGCGTGCATCCGCTTAGATTACTCTGCATTTTTCCCGGTGCTTTCATAGGGGAGGTAAATCTCACCCGTAGATCTGCTGCTCACGTGACGACTCTCTCTTAATTAGTATATATACATATACACGTATATATATATTTAAACTATGTCCTCCTCTCCCTCGCTGTTTCATCTTGTTCGCATCTCCTTGTGCCTCTCGGGCCCATGCCCGTCGGTGGCACGTAAGGCCAGCGGGGGATTACAGCTTCGTTTTCACCCCAGCTAACCTGCATTTGACCCGGTTTGCCGTGTGACGTTTAACCCGTCTGCTGGCCCCTCCAATGTAACGTCCCTGTAGGAAGACGACTTTCTTGGTTGTGTGCTTCAGCACTTTGTTCACGTGTCCAACTAATGCAGATCAGATGTGTTCAGTCTCCATTCCCTTCATTTGGATAAAGTTATTTTGAATTTTACTTTGTGAAATGCTAATTGTTGTTGAAAGTACGTGCGATGGGAAGTTTTTAATCTCTTGGCCTAGATGCTGCTTGTTGCTAATGGTCTGCTTCGGGAAATCTTGCTTTTATTTCTATGTAACATTTTAAACTTCTAGCAAATACTGCGGATAGCAAAGAGCAGCTCTGATTGCTGTTTCTTCTAAATAAGGCCACTTAAGTGAGAAAAGTCCAGGTGATTTGCCTGCTGATCCTGTTGATTATCTTCAGTATTATACTAATTACTAATTGTTGTCAGGCTGATGACAACCAGAACTGTATGTTATCCATCTGAAGGTTGTTGTACTCATCTTTGTCATTAAGCTTTTTTATTTTACACTCAAAATAGTTGAGAAAAGTACTTCTTCCTTAAAATGGGATGGCTTTTTGTTGACCCAGGTGGTACCTTAGTGTTTCTGTTTGTACTTGCAGGCTGTGAATAGGGACTAAGGAGGGATGAGGGTTCAGGTGTTCCAGTCCCTGGAGGTGGCTGACTTGGTTGGGTATTGAGCAGGTGTTGCCTGTGGAGGCCCCATGAAAGTATGCGTTTAATGGATAGAGGACTTTGTCTTCCTCAGTCTGGGGAATGGATCAAAGTTAGCCAAGTGGAAGTGATTCTACTGGCATAAAGGTGTATCTTTGCTAAGTGGTAGGTTCCTTTTCCAAGGTGAAAAAGGCCTCAAAGGTGTTGGATTAATCCTTGTCTAGAGTGTGATATGAGTCACTTAAATAATGGTTGTTTTCTGTTACAATACTTGTAGAATGCCTGCGTGAAGATTTCCTTTAGAAACTCCTTTCCAATTTTTTCTTTCCACTTAAAAGCTTGTATCATTTGGTATGTAAACTGTAATCCTTACTGCTAATATGTATTTATATACATCCATTGAATGAGTAGATGCTAAATCTAGCAGATACAAATCTGTAGAGAAAGGTTTTTGCTAGTTACCTGTGGGTGCTCCTGAATATTAATGTTATTTAACTGAGTGCCTAGGGAGTAATTTGAGGTCAGGGTATATTGAATTAGATTCTTGGACGCACTGAACTTGCCTGCTGTAATTTCACTAAACTTAGGTTTCTTCCATTACTTTCTTTGAAAGTCGCTGAGATTTATTTTGCACCACTTGACTAAAAAAATCTTGTGCTTAGTCAAATATGTCCCTTTTCATTAATACCTTTTATTTGTTCTCTTAATTTACAGGACACTCACTATGACATTTTACTATTAAAAATAGTAAAAACCCCCAACTAAATATGCCCCACCCCACTTTCTAAAAAAAAAAACCCAACCAAACCAAGGCCCATAGAAATTCCATGTGTTTTACCACATGCTAATGTAATTTGGGAGCATTAGGATGAATGTTATTGCTTTTAATGAACATGGTAAGGGACTCTTAAAGAATCTTTTTTTTTATATCTGAGGGAGGAAGGAATGACCCAGTCTGGACTTGGTTCAGCAGCAGCCCTTTACATGTGCTCTGCCAGGGTTAACTGTTGTGAACAGGAATAGTTACCACTTGCTGAAACAAAGCTGATCACCTCTGGAAAGCACTACACACTTCTCCCTGAGGAGCTGGGTAGTGTCAGTTGAGTTCAGCTACAACAGCCCTTTGCCAGTTAAATGAGAAAAATAACAATAACAATGCAGTGAAGCACCATTGTGGGCTTTGCAGGAGGAAAGGTACACCATAATGGTTTATCACAATGCTTCCTGACAGAATAGACTTTAAATTCATTGGTAACTAAAGCAGAGATGCAGGAATAGCTGTTTTAAGAATATTTAAAAGATTTGGTCGGGATTACAAAATGAAAGTAATTGTTAGTCTTGTGGACCATCTCCATTCTTGGCTTTAGCAGTTGGAGAAGTTCTATTCTCCTCTGTGAGAACATGAACTTTTCTTATTGCTCATCTGTGTCTAGCCACATGCTATGTTGAAAACCAAGGCTACATGATACGGATTTCCAAAGAAAAACTTTTTATTTTTTTAATTTTCTGTCTGTTGTATCTTTCATGATGGCTGGGAGATTCAAGTGTCTGCTGAGGAGAAAATACTAGCTTTAAGGAGTGCTTCTTATGAGATGTTATTCCAAGTCTGCTTTATTTTTTAGGTGGCTGGCCAGTTCTCTGTAAACTCTTTGTGTGCAGTTTCATGATACATTTAATCTGCTCTAACAGGCAGCTGCTGAAAGGATCACATTGATCTGACAGCGAACTAGTTCTTCTGCCGGGTCAGTTTTCTGCTGGATCAGATTCCCTGTTTGACTTGCTGCATGGCTTTGTGATTGATAGGTATGATGCAAGGAAGAGGCTCTTCCGATTAATGCCTAGATGCTTATATTTTCTGGAGTGGGAGAAAAACATTCTGATTGTTCTCTGTAAATGTATAGTGTAAAGGGGAAATTTTTGCATCAAGTCAGATTAATACATGCTCTTGATATATAAAAGCACTTTGGCATTAGAAGGGGATTCCTAATTGTTAGCAAAGGAGGATCCAACCAACCTCTGGAAGTAGTTAGAGATAAGAACTGTAATTGCTATTAAGGTAAAGCCAGATTTAATTTAGTGAGGACCTGGGAGATCTCTTTCTAAGATTTTAATGCATTTAAATGCTCAGTGGGTTTTAATATGTGTGGAGAGGATTTTGTTGTTTTTGTTGGGTTCTTTTGGGTTTTTTGTGAGATGAATATGATTTAGATTAAAAAAAAACAGCTAATAAAAGTGATACTGTGAGAGGTGTTCTTATACAGTTTGGGTTTATAACCAAGTATTCAGAATAAAATAACTGAAATAGATGTCTTTGAATTTGCCATGTACTATAAGAGTTTTTTTCCTTGGAAGCAATATAAATCTTCACAGAACAAACATTTAAATGGTAATCAGCATTAACACTTTATTCAATTTTCGGGGTTTTTTAATATTCTTTCTACTTTTCAAATTGTAATGAGCACTACATCATCTGGATGAGACAAAGCAGCATTAAATCTTGGGGTTTTTTTTGTTTTATTTTGGGTGGGTTATTTTTTTATTTTTTTATTATTTTTTTTTTATTTTTGCTTGTTCAAGTATGATCAAGTAGCTCCAACTTTATTTTGGAAAACTACTTTGGAGTTGATACTTCTCTGCAAGATGTAACTTATTGTCATCCTGCATTGATGGAAGGTGGATTCTGATATGGATTATTTTGTGATTAGGTTGGGTACTAGTTTCCATTATAAAATTACATTTTTTTCTCCTGCTGCTACTGACTTAGAAAATTATTTTGGCTGGGAAACAGACAGAATTAGATTGAAATAAAGGGTTACTTTTATGGGACGGATTATCTATATTGGCTGCAAATCATGAAAAAGTTACCTTAGCTGAACTTGTGTGTTTGTCTATTTTTTTTTCTAACTTTGAGCTCAAAAATATCTTGTGGTTTGTTGCCTCATCAGGTACAGTGTTGCTAGGTCAAATGTGTTGGGATTTTGAACAGAACAAGTTACCATGTGAGACTGTTCTGCTGATTTTATGGTTCTTATTGTAAGCAGCCTGTGAACTGCTCTTGGTTAATGGCTCTGGGTTCTTTGGTGCTGTTTCCTGGTAGGTTAGTTACTTTTTTTTTTAACTCCCCTGCTGCATATATTGCTAATGGCTCTTTGTCTCACAGAGAACAGACTATCCTATATTTGTTGTTATCAGAAATCTTTGAGTGTCAGAGTGGTCTCTGTTTATGGTCCTCAGGAATGTTCACATTGGTAGTGCTGTATGCTGTTTTGAAAAGCCTCTTAATAGTTAGAGGTAAAATTATAGTTCTGCATTGTTGTTCAGTTAATCAAATGGTCAGGTTCACATTTTCAAAAATTTCCTATCCCTATGCTGAATCAGGTTTGGTGTTTTTTGAGATTTGAAGGTCTTTCTTTTGCAGTAGTTTTTATGCGTGTACTGTAAATAAAAATCGCATTGTGCTGAATGAAATACCACACTGGCAACTAAAGCTATGGCAAAATTTTATATTTGCTCTTGCAAATAATTCTTGCATGAGAAGCTGCATACTTTGATAAGTACTACTTAATGCTACCTAAGGTCTTTATAGCAAAACTTTTTGTAAAAAAAATAAAAAAATAAAAAAATAAAAATGTGCCTGCCTTAATTCTGCTCCAAAGCAAATTTTATTTCTTTCCAATAAATCTTAAAAGTTATTGCAGCAACCTAAGCATATTGTACATGCACATATTAAATACAGCCTTTGTAATATTAATTGTAACTTAATACAACTGCAGCTTGACAGGAAGAGTGTAATTTTACATTTTGAGTAATAATTGGTTGAGATTTTCTGTCTGCTAATACCCATCTGTAGAAACTGGAAATATTAAATCCCCATTTAGTATTTTAATAAGGAGTGGTTTTTAATTCAGTTGCCAGGATAAAGGTGGTTATGGTGCAATTTAAAAACACCTTGTGGAACATTCACAGTCCCGTGCTGCTAATGAGGCCGTGCAGAGCTTGAAGTTGTTAACTTGTTAATTATTTGCTTTGTCTCCACATGGTAGTGTTGGGAAGGGACCTCAGGGACCTCTGTCTTGGCTATATATATTTTTTTTAAAAAATTTATTTATTTATTTATTTATTTTAAATGGAAATGCATTAGAAATACCCAGATTGGAGACATGGCTATACATAGCTGTAGTTTTCATTGGTTCAAAGAGGTTAAACTTTGAGTGATTTAATATTCAAACTTTGTTATATAATCTAGTGAATTTTAAAGCAAAAATAACTCAGGCAATTGGAATTCAGACTTGTCAGGAAAAAAAGTTAAAATATTAATTGGAAATTGTGTTAAAAAAAAAAAACTTCCTTTGAGGTTTTTTTTTTTTTGTTTCTCCTGATTACAAGTAACCTTGTTTTAAAGTTATCTTGTTAACTGGAAAGCTAAAGGAACACAGCAGGCAGTTGGCTGGTGCTGTGTATTGATAATTTATAGAAAATATGCTTTCCTGCTCTTCCAGTCTGCCTACTTCCCTATTGGTTGGCTCTCTTCTCCCTGTGCTTTCCCTTCAATCCAAGTTGTTCTTACAGTGAAGGCCCAATACCTCTGGAACCTGTGAATTCCTGGCTCCACAGGAGTTGCTTGTGTTAGAAGAGGAGCCACTCTACAGGTGAGAGTGTAGAAATTTGAAGGCATTGCATGATTTTGCCCCTTGCTAAGTGTTACCACAGCAAGGCTTTGCATCTTCAGAGTAGAGCTACTTCTTGTAACCAGCACTGTGCTTTGATGGCAGGGGCCGAGTTCAGACCTGGCACAGCTGTTTTATATTGGGTCAGATGTTGTTCTGAAACAACTTAAGAACTGTGTTACTCTTTTAGTCTTAGGTCCTAGACCAGTTGTGGTTTTTTTTCAGAATCTGTTTGTCAAATGGAGCTTCTCTTTGTTAACTGGAAACAAAACCACATCTGTTCTGATTGGCTTGAGGGGAAAAAACATTTAGCTCTCCATGCAAAGGAGATGTGGGTAGCTCATATAGTGGCTACTTGTCTAAGTCATATTTAATTTTTGTGTGCACATGTAGATGAAACTTGAGAGTGTCTATAGGCTGATGTAAAGATTATTTTACATAGCTTTTGAGCTATGCTTCTGCACTTAAAAATTAGAATGAGAAGCAGACTGAAAATTTGAAGCTTTTCTGTGTTCCTAATCATGCTTTCAGAAAAGTAGTGTACTTAAAGGTCTTGAAGGTCAAGATCCAAGTTGAATGTCTATGTTACAAGTATACCTGCTTCAGGGTAGTGGTACAAAAATAATTAATTTAACCAAACAGGAAAATACTGTATATTTGTTAATCATGGTTTCTGTCTTTTAGGAGTAATATGAACAAGAGCATAAACTTGATCTATTGCTTTAGACTTTTGAGAAGCAACATACTTGGATTCAGAAACATAGCCATTTAATTATAAAGTCACTTTTTCCTTCTCATTTTTTTGCTTTGAAGATATTTTATTACAGCTTAAGCTTATAATTTATTCCTCTTAGTGTCTTGTGCTTCTAGACTCTAAGTCACTTCAGACTAATAATAGAAACTTCATTAGAATGAGATTAGAATCACCTAATGAAAATTTAATTATATGATAGTATTTATATTGCTCCAACTCCTCCATTGTTTCATGAGAAGCAATATATAAGAAATAGTTAAGTTTTCTCTTTGTAGTGCGTGGTCACAGTAGAATCAAATTCTAGAAGGCATGTTTTTTGGAGTGAACAAGCTGAAGGTGATTTGTAGCTCAACGCTGCTGTACTAATTAGAGATCTTTATGACACTACAGTAGCAATAATGCCTTTGTTTTTGTGGATTGCTGTTTTTCATTCTCGGAAGAGAATGATGCACTATGTGGTGACATCCGGAATACTTGGAAAATACTGTGTTCATGGTATTAGAATTGTTCCAAGTGCTTACTTTCAAACTAAACGAGAAACAATAAAATATGCCAATTAAATCGACACCAGAATTTGTTTATAGTGCTACTTCAGAAGTGAATAGTAATTCTTTTTTAAGAGCTTTTTTCTAGGCAGGAGATCTGACTCAGCATAGCAAATCTTCAATATGCCCTATTTTTATGAGGAAGTTCTGTGGACTTCTGATGGTACCCTGGTAAGGTAACTGTTGGTTCCATAGTGAATACCAGATACCAAGTTTTCCCATAGTTACACAGAGACACTTTCAGGAGGTTTTGCCTTCCAGATTTTTAGAGTTGCATGTATATTGAATAATGGTTTCTATATTGCTGATGAAAAAACAGGAAGAATGAAATGATCAGAATCTGTTTTTTTTCGTGTGAGGATGAATGGATAATAACATGGCAGATAAAATCCATAAATTCATTATCAAGTTGTATCCTTCACTCTTTTTCGTGCCTTTTTTTGGAAAGATGTGGGATGAGTATGAATTTGTTGGATACGTTCACGTGGAGTACTGTCCATCCACGTTTGTCCTTATCCCATGGCAGCCCCAGCATGGTGTATATGTCAGGATCTGCCTCCTGCCTGCAGCGTGGCTGTGTGCAGGGGCAGTGACAACATGGGCCAAGGAGCCTGCTGTAAGGTCTTTGGCTGATACTTTTTTGTTTATTCTTTCCTTAAAATTTTGGAGTGTGAGTGAAGTTGGATTCTTAATAATTTTGAAGGAAGCCAGGGTAGATGTGATTATAAACAACACTTTTCTAAAAAAAAAAAGTTTTCCTCAGTTTCTCCAGTTTATCCAAAACTGGAGAAGGCCTCATGCCTCAGAGCTCTTCTTCCCCTCCTCTGTCCTGTGAGCTAGTTTACAGCTAGTTACTTTTTGTTATGCCCCAAGAAAAGTATTCCTTCAAATAATGAACTGCTACATGTAATGTTACTCATTGTTCAATGGCTTGTGTATTTTCTAGTCCTTAAGTTTCATGAATTCACAAGTTACATTTGTATGCTGATATGACAGTGAAGGCATTTTAGGTATTCATTAGATGAGTACAGCTAAACACCCTCTTTGCTGTCTGATAGGATACATGTTGTTTCTTGGTGGTATTGAATTCCCAATCCCTGCTCTGCAACTTCTGAAAATTGTAATAAAATTAATATTGAAACAGCAGTTTATTTTGCCCTTACGTATAACATGTTTCACTTTTTTTCTTCTTAAATGGCAACTCATATGGAAAATAATCTAATTGAGAGATCAGTCCATGTATAGAACTTGACATTTCACTGCTCAGTTCAGTTTCATATTCAGTTTCATGACTAGAATGGCACAAGATTTCTACAGACAAAATCAGTTTAGAACAATTTGTAACTAGCATAATAGAGAACTTATAATATGACAACTGAGGATTTCTTATTGACTACATCCTAAGTTATGATTTCTTATCAACTAAGTAATATAGAATTTATAACACAACTGAACTTATTATTTCCAATCATGGGAACTTGTCAAAACCCAACACATTGTTTGATGTCTCAATATAACAATCATGATCTGGACTGGAAGATGATATGAAAGAGATGAGTCAGTCCTCAGAGGTAGCAGATAATGATGGAAGCATCTCTGGCCACAAGGGTCATAGACCTCACTGTCCACCAGCAGCTTGAGTCCAAATTCCTTACTTATGACTTGTAAGTGCTTAATGTTATGGGCAGTATTCCATGTACTGTTACACTTACAGTGATGGGTTTGTCACCAGCGCTGGGACCTGGGATGTGCAGTGCTGGTACAAATCGGCTGTGATTCCCAGGAATCTTGAAGCTGGTAGGGAGAGGAAGGAGAAATATGTTTGGTTTGTCTACTTGGTTCACAGGACCTTCAGTGCCTGAGAATAAGGGGGAAATTCTCAAATAGTGGTGATTGGGGATTTTTTTATATAGACATTTCTCACCTATAAATAACACTTCTTATGAAGATATTTGAGATGTAGAGCAGAGAAAAAGGAATTTAATCTTGCTTAACGTTTATAATAGGGGGTTTCCCTAGACAGTTACCTTTCAACTTTATTTAGATGACTCACCTATTTTAAAGGACAAGCCAGCGAGAAAATAACATCTATTGAAAGTGGACTGCTTTTGTTCATGTTTTCTTACCAGCTGTGATGCTGACATTTCCATGACAGGTTTACTTGAATGCCATAGTTAATGGTCATCGATGGACTTTTCAGTCTACAGTAATTTCACGACTATAAGGCGCACCCTTATGACTAAAATTTTTCCCTAAACCCGGAAGTGCGCCTTATAGTCCGGTGCGCCTTATCTGATCTACAAAGTTGCAAAATTTTCCACCCCGGAAGTGAGAGCCGCGAGGGGGGGCGGCGCCGCGGGAGCGCCGAGTAGCCATGGTGGGGCAGCCGCGGGCAGTCCCAGGCACAGGGAGCAGCGCGGGCTGGAAGGCAGAGGGCGGCCCCGGGCAGCCCCAGGCACGGGGAGCAGCGCGGGCTGGAAGGCGGGGCGTGGCCCCGGCGACTCCAGGCACAGGGAGCAGCGTGGACTGGAAGGCGGGGCGTGGCCCCGGGCAGCCCCAGGCACGGGGAGCAGCGCGGGCTGGAAGGCGGGGCGTGGCCCCGGCGACTCCAGGCACAGGGAGCAGCCTGGACTGGAAGGCGGGGCGTGGCCCCGGGCAGCCCCGGGCACGGGGAGCAGTGCGGGCTGGAAGGCGGGGGACGGCCCCCGGCGGCTCCAGGCACAGGGAGCAGCGTGGACTGGAAGGCGGGGCGTGGCCCCGGGCAGCCCCAGGCACAGGGAGCAGCGTGGACTGGAAGGCGGGGCGTGGCCCCGGGCAGTCCCAGGCACAGGGAGCAGCGCGGGCTGGAAGGCAGAGGGCGGCCCCGGGCAGCCCCAGGCACGGGGAGCAGCGCGGGCTGGAAGGCGGGGCGTGGCCCCGGCGACTCCAGGCACAGGGAGCAGCGTGGACTGGAAGGCGGGGTGTGGCCCTGGGCAGCCCCGGGCACGGGGAGCAGTGCGGGCTGGAAGGCAGGGGACGGCCCCCGGCGGCTCCAGGCACAGGGAGCAGCGTGGACTGGAAGGCGGGGCGTGGCCCCGGGCAGCCCCAGGCACAGGGAGCAGCGTGGACTGGAAGGCGGGGCGTGGCCCCGGGCAGTCCCAGGCACAGGGAGCAGCGCGGGCTGGAAGGCAGAGGGCGACCCCGGGCAGCCCCAGGCACGGGGAGCAGCGCGGGCTGGAAGGCGGGGCGTGGCCCCGGCGACTCCAGGCACAGGGAGCAGCGTGGACTGGAAGGCGGGGCGTGGCCCCGGGCAACCCCGGGCACGGGGAGCAGTGCGGGCTGGAAGGCAGGGGACGGCCCCCGGCGGCTCCAGGCACAGGGAGCAGCGTGGACTGGAAGGTGGGGCGTGGCCCCGGGCAGCCCCAGGCACAGGGAGCAGCGTGGACTGGAAGGCGGGGCGTGGCCCCGGGCAGTCCCAGGCACAGGGAGCAGCGCGGGCTGGAAGGCAGAGGGCGGCCCCGGGCAGCCCCAGGCACGGGGAGCAGCGCGGGCTGGAAGGCGGGGCGTGGCCCCGGCGACTCCAGGCACAGGGAGCAGCGTGGACTGGAAGGCGGGGCGTGGCCCCGGGCAGCCCCAGGCACAGGGAGCAGCGTGGACTGGAAGGCGGGGCGTGGCCCCGGGCAGCCCCGGGCACAGGGAGCAGTGCGGGCTGGAAGGCAGGGGGCGGCCCTGGGTGCCCCAGGTAACGGGAGCAGCGCGGGCAGGGAGGTGTTACTACTTTGTAACTTTGTTGTGCGCAGCGGCCTGAGCCGACGGGACCACAGTGCTGGGGGCAGCGGCGCCACAGCTGATAGGGGCAGGCGCAGCCAGCGGGGCTGCGGTGCTGGCGGCAGCGGGGCCACAGCCCGATAGGGGCCGACGGGACCACAGTGCTGGGGGCAGCGGCGCCACAGCTGATAGGGGCAGGCGCAGCCAGCGGGGCTGCGGTGCTGGCGGCAGCGGGGCCACAGCCCGATAGGGGCCGACAGGACCACAGTGCTGGGGGCAGCGGCGCCACAGCTGATAGGGGCAGGCGCAGCCAGCGGGGCTGCGGTGCTGGCGGCAGCGGGGCCACAGCCCGATAGGGGCCGACGGGACCACAGTGCTGGGGGCAGCGGCGCCACAGCTGATAGGGGCAGGCGCAACCAGCGGGGCTGCGGTGCTGGCGGCAGCGGGGCCACAGGCCGGTAGGGGCCGACGGGACCACAGTGCTGGGGGCAGCGGCGCCACAGCTGATAGGGGCAGGCGCAACCAGCGGGGCTGCAGTGCTGGCGGCAGCGGGGCCACAGGCCGATAGGGGCCGACGGGGCCGCAGTGCGCCGAGCCGAGCGAGGGATGGGAGGCAGGGCAGTGGCGGCGCGGGGCAAGCCCGCCGACATGGGGGCACCCAGAGCACCAGGGAACTCTGGAGCAGCGGGGCCCTGGGGACGCCGCACGGAGCGGCGGAGGGCTTTCTCCGGCCCCGGGGACGCCACACGGAGCGGCGGCGGGCATTTTCCGGCCCTGGGGACACCGCACGGAGCGGCGGCGGGCATTTTCCGGCCCCGGGGACGCCGCACGGAGCGGCGGCGGGCATTTTCCGGCCCCGGGGACGCCGCACGGAGCGGCGGCGGGCATTTTCCGGCCCCGGGGACGCCGCACGGAGCGGCGGCAGGCGTTCCCTGGCCCCGGGGATGCCGCACGGAATGGCGGATACAGGCAGGCCCGGGGGCCAATGGCCGCCGGGTTGGGGCGGGGCCTTGGCCAGCAACCGCGCGGGGGGAGCTGGGGGCGGAGCCTCGCTTAAAAAAAAAAAAAAAAAAAAAAAAGTGCGCCTTATAGTCCGGTGCGCCTTATCTGATCTGCAAAGTTGCAAAATTTACCGACTCCCGGGGGGTGCGCCTTATAGTCCGGTGCGCCTTATGGTCGTGAAATTACTGTAATCTTAGTGTGATGAGGCATTGTATCAAGCTGACGTGCTGAGCTCTGTATGGTTATAGGCAAAGTCCCCTTAACAAGAAAGTGTCTGAAAGCAAAACACCATCACTAAGGCTAGTGTTTCATTTTAAAGATGAAAACAGTCACCATTAAATAAACATATGTCAAATCTAAATATATCTGTTTTCACTTTCTAGCCACAGATTTCTTAAATACCTTTATCAGTGAGAGTAGAACTCTTAAAATTGTTTTAACCATGGCTGGTGGTGATAGGTGATTATTCTTCAGATAAGAAAGATGTTTCAGAAGAGATCCTGCAATATAGTGTGTCTGAGCTCTCTGATGGAGAGAAGTAAGACTTGTATTTTCCAGATCATTGGTAGAGCTTCTCTACTTTCTTGTATGATTTCAATTTATCTTATTTCCTGAATAATTAGTTTGTGATTGACGCTTCTTTGCTATACTCTGATGCTAGAATCCTCTGTGTTCAGGAAAGTAGTTCTGTTTTCACATGCTTTTGACAGAAAAATTTATTCTGTTCTGCATATTTGACAGGGAGCTGTATCATAGCAAACCTCAAAATATTTTCTGTAATTTATCTAGGCAAAACATCTATTATAACGAATTCTTTTACTATTTTAGTGAGAAAATAAAGAGAATAGCTTGGAAAGCTAGGTCATTCCCTCCTGTGGCTGTTTTTCATGCATATGAAGGTTTACTGCTGATTGTGAATCCCCCTGCCTTTTTCCTTCTCTATGGAGAATCTGATATCTGGTTAATGCTGAAGCTTGCTTTGCCTTAGCCTTAGCATGAGTTGTCTTAACACTTGCATAGAACTTTCTTATAAAGCATAATCGTTTTGACATCAACATTTAGTCTATTTATGACTTCAGTACAGTCACAGAAATATTTATACAGCATATTTGGAGAGGTTTTTCTGGATTGTGAATGCAATGAGCATTTCAAAAGTAGTATGGGATAAGCTGGGTCTCAGATTTTGGGTAGGCTAATTTCCCACAGAAAGATAAACACAACAATTGAGTAACCCAGTGGTTCTGTAACCATAATAGCGATGTTTTTAAATGTCCAACTTCATAACAAATTCATTGAGGATTTAAGGAGATTAATTGTCGAATGCTGAAAATGCAGAAGTAGCAGTTCTATGCAAGGACATTAATTTCATGTAACACTTAGTGCATTTAAGTGAATTATGTCATAATTGCTAGGCTAAGCAAAATAGTATCCAAGTGAGTTATAAGGAGAGAGATTGATCCCAACATGAATTCAGAACACAAAATGGTCAGGAATTATTAGTAAATTTAATTTACATGATTATTGTTCTTAAGAATTCAAGTATTTGTTATGTGAAGATGTAAAGGGAAATAATACCTCATTTTCTGTCAAGAAGCTAAGTTTCAGAAAGATGTAGAGTTCAATATGGAGATACAAATGAGCTTTAATCAGCTGATTTACAACTTACTTTAATCAGTGGAAGTAATATGAAAGAAAATGAGTAATACTGAAAGTTGTCTAAAGTATTGTGGGATAAAAATCTAAAAACTGAAAGGAATGAAACATTCTTTGTTCTCAGTTTCTTAACCAAAAGTATTGCTTTGTCACCAACAGAATTAATTATTTTGAAATTGGAGAGACTGGTTCAGCCCAGTGCTGCTATGGAATATTTTGAAGGGCTGATTGGTTCATGCCACATTTACTAATGCTGGACATATGCTACACAATATTGCATGTAACATACAGCATATATAACACAGCTTTCCAAGCTTGTGTGTAAGTACAGGTGCTTTGCATGTTACATGCAAAAAACTCCTCGTGTATTCATGAGTAGACACCTAATCTAGATTTCTACACAATTTTTGTGCACAAATGCATTCTGCTCCATGCAAAAGAAATCCTGCAGTTACACTGTATTGGAGTTAGATTTAAGAATTACCTAGGGGACTCTTCTTCAGAACTAGGATGTCATGGGAAATTAAATAGAAATACTTCCATTGCTGCTTCATCCCTTGTCGTAGATTTTATTATGTTTATTACTGGCTTTTTACAGATAGTTACAATTTAGTCTTGGATTGGAGACTGGTTTGAAATTTGTGTCCACCGATCGCTACATTTAATAGGAGGTTTCTATATGTTGGGGAAGCAGAAGTGTATAAAAATGCAGTTGGTATAGGTTGGTATGTAAGACTTTATAGTTTCTGAGATATTTAGTCTTCTCCAATTGCAACTGCTCTCTAACCCTTCAGATGCCTAGTCAACAAGAAAAATTACCATTAACAACAAGTTTCATCCTCCTTTTCAGAAATTAGTAGTATTGGGGAGGATCTCTTTTGTTAGAGTGACCGAAATTGAAGAAATCTTTAAAAGAGGTTTGTTCTGAAATACTGTAGAGACGAAGCCAGTAAGAGAGAGACTTGAATCATTAAGGGCTAATGAAGTTACTGTCTTTTTTTTTTTTTTAAGGAGAAGAAGAAAATAGAAAAGAAATGCTTGTGATCTATTTCAAATACAGGTGTTCCATGACAAGTGGAAAGTATCAGACCTTTATCAATAATGAAATTAATGCAGTGTCGCATCCTTGTATGAAGGATGTGGGCGTATGCAATATGCTGGTAATATGGTCCAACCATCTCACCTCACTGTCTTGTCTTTTTGAGACTTGACTAGTGGAGAGTAGTTAAAACTAACATGTTAATACCATTTGTTGATCACAGTTCTTCAAGTATCCTTCTTCTCTTTGCTAAGTCAGGTTCTGCAAGGGTTAAATTCATGTTAAAAAAATGGAGAGAGGAAAAAATACCTTTATGTCAAGTTTAGAACGACTTGAAGGAACTTGTTCAGGTAAGCTTAAATCCCAGATGAGTTTTTATATGCTCTCTGTGAAGTATGTGCAAAGAAAAATGCAGAAAACTGCTTTTAGGTTACACCCTTTTGGAAGAGGTGAAGTGTGGCCATATGTAGTGACTCTTGAGAAGATTTCTGTTGTATGAACCCAGACAGTTAAAAGCAATTTTAATGGCTATGTAGCGTTGAGAACAGGATGGTAGGGAGTGCATGATGTGTAGCATGAAGGGACAGGTTGGCTGTAAGGGCATGCTTGCGCTACAGGGGATGGTAGCAAAAACACCAGGACAAGATGAAACTCTGACCTGTTGTCTGTTGTGAAATGGGAGTAGTAGGCATCTTGATGTGGTCTGAAATTGCATTATTTCACTGCTAACTTTTGAAATTGGCAAAGAGAACTTGTCTGTAGCAGAATGACTTTTCCAGTAGTGGAAAAACCCCATTGTTCTAACAAAGCTGTTTTGTTTTGTTTTGTTTTGGTTTTTTTTTTGAGTCTGACTGTGGGTAATCGTTTTGTTCTGCAGGAGACAACTGGATGTAAAGGCTTCATGATTTATGCAATCTGAGCTTTCATTATACTGTATCAGTTTCCTAAACAGAGACTGGGTGTTAAACCAGTCTATGTTTTGGTTATTGTGTAGTTGGTATTCTCTGCTTTGAGGGTTTTGGAAGACTTGTAAGGCTCAATGTGTCTGAAGAAGCCCTACCTTCTGACAAGGAATAGTTAACTGTAATCTATTCTATTCAATCATTTTCTGTGATTCTAACTTGTAATGCTAAATTGTTGACTGTGACAATTTAGTTTCACTGTGTATAGTGCATTAGTTTTGTAGTCTGTTACCTCTCAAGTGAAGTACTTATCTGGGTAATCTGGTGTCTAATAGCTGCTCCTCTGGAACACTTCACTCTTCTGCTTGTTTAGTAGGTGGGACAAAAGTCTTCTGACCAGATATGAAAGCTGCAGGTTTTCTTTCTCTTTATCCCTGGTTGTTCACCTTGTGAGCCAGAGAGTGGAGGGGAACATCTTCAAGAGGAAGGAGGCATGTAGCTACTCAGTGTCTGGCTCCTACTTCAGTATGTGAAACTGCTTTTTCAAACACCTTTTATATCTACGTAGGTCCAACTGAGATTAAAGACTTTATTCTGAAACAAATTGACTTTACTCTCAAACTAGTGTATTATGTAGAGAATTAGAAAAGCAGGAGAAAGAAGAAACTAGGTATATTCGTTTCTTTGTAAACCTAAAAGTCTTTTTGTATTTTCAGCACATCTTAGTAATGTGCTAAAGAATATCCCATTGCAAGTCATCTCTGTCTGAGAAGAAAACACAGAAAAATATACTTTTTTTTATAGTTTAATTTTTCCAAAATGTTTTGAAGTGTTACTTGCTGTCATTTAACTTGAGGAAGTAGTCAAGATTTTATCCTGGCATTGGGTAAATAAATTCTCTGTGTGCTTATTCTCTTTGTCTTTTTTTGAGGCCTTTGTATGCAACTCTATTTTAAAAGCAAAGATCTTGGTTGTTTTCTACAAGTAGATAAAACTACTGGCATCGATGAAAAATAGGTAAGGAAAAGATTGGTCTTTTTTCCTATATACTTAATAGCTAGAAATACTCTTTCTCCTGGCACATTTGTGTAGTCAAAGTAGTGAGAGGATTTGTGTCTTGATGCCTACTGAATGATGAATTCATTAAAGTGATGTAGATGAGTCTTAGTTGAATTGTGCTGGCTTGGTGGTTTCTTCCTTGGGATGTCTTATTTAATTTTAAAAATCTCTTTAATTCTTTTATTACCTACATTATTGGAATTTTTAAAGACTTTGTTCTGTAAGCAGACAGAACAGGACATGTCAATATTTGTCTGTGACCACATCCTGCAGAAACATGACTAGTTAGTCCTGTTGAGAGGTTTTTTTAAAGAGGCTTTTTTTTTTAAAGATGAGCTCAGAGTTTTGACACGAAATTCATACACAGTTAAAAAGCTTTGTGATTTGAGTGAAAACATCATGTGAACCAACAATACATGAAAATAGCTAAGCAAATAGCAATTAAAACATGTACAATAACTTTCAGTCATGAGGTATTGTTGGTGCTGTTTTCAGATATGCAGAGGGAAAAGCTCTCAATTGTTCTTAAGTCGGTTGGTAACTGAATCCACGTTTGTGGAGCTTGACAACAAAAGGCTTTTTGTTCACAATCTGTATTCTTCTAGGACATGCCAAATAAATAGAACATAGTTTATAAGCGGGCTATATAACATGTTGCTCAAATAATTTACCAGAAATCTATAATTTATATTGAAATATTTAGAGTTACAGGTAGAAACTTGTTGGGAGCTTTTGGATTTCTGCATGGATGAGCACAATGTAATTAATTGAGGAAGCACACATTGCTATATTTGATGTGGCAGCAAGATGTGCAACTTGAGCAAAACTCCTTCTGAATATTACTTGCAATAATTTCATTAATTTAGTGTGGCAGTACTGACTGGGGCAATGCCAGTGGGTGCCTGATGAAAGAAACATCAGTACCTTTCACTCCTGTGGTTCACAAATAAAGCATACTAGAGAAAATTATTCTATTCCTTTCCTGCACATTGGTTCAATTCCTCTGGGCTTTGTCAGCGTGGTTGTGTGATCATATCTGATTTGCCTGCCAAGTAAACATGAGTGACTTTCTCTGCTGGGCCATTCAGTAACCTGCATCTTCTCACTGTTGGTGTGGCACTTGTGCCTCCTATGCTCTTCACAAGGATCATTGTGCTCCTTGTAGGGTGTTACTGCAGTCATGATGAATGAGCAGGAACAGTGGTGGAACTGTAGAAGATTTGGCATGTACAGTTTACTTATTTTTTTCTGTTCATTGGATAGGGGAACAAAAGCCCTGGTTAAACAGGAACTGACCTAAAAGAACAGAAAGAAATAACATTTGATAAAACACAGTACCCGCCCCTCCATGTATGAATCGAGCAGGTCATGTTCTTGATTAAAACAGATGTATCCAAAGACAGAAGTGTAATGGTTCTCAAATTGAAATGCATTGAGTTGGTGGTTATGTCTTGATAAATGAGCACATAATTTTAAGTTGTTGACTTTGGAATTTTTTGTGGCATATGGAAAAAAACTTCCAGGTTTTTCTTTTCCATCTGAGAAGTGTGAAACATGTCTTGCTGATGGAAAGGTATGTGTGTGGGGAATGCACTGAAAAGGGATAAACAGCAGATTTGGAGTTCTTTCTCAGAATGAGTTTCTCATGCTGGTCACTGGTTTAACTCACCTGAAGAATGTTCCTTTTCTGCCCTTTTTCAGGTAGCGGTGCTACGGCAGTTGTCCAGGCAGCGCTCTGCAAACCCAGGCAAGAACGTGTAGCAATAAAGAGGATCAACTTAGAAAAATGCCAAACCAGTATGGATGAATTACTTGTAAGTAAATAAGGGGGCACTACGTTACATGCAGACTTACCTTATGTTTTGACTGTTTTTGGCTTGGGCCAAGAATGAGGGTAGAATTTTATGCAGGATGTGAGAGAGGGATTTGAAAATAATCTGAAAGATTTACACCATTCCCTAAAGATATAATTTTTTAATGTATATTTTCTCATGTCATGAAAATGAGATATGCAAACTTGAATCTTGTGATAATCAGCCTGGGATAACTGTGGGAAGACGCTGAATTCTTGTTTTCTGGAAGCTCAGTTTTTGAGAGATTACTGTCTTGTCTGTCTTTTTTTAGTACTGAGGAAAGATACGTTTTCCTTTGTTTAAACACTGATTAAGAATATGAAGAAAAAATTTAGTAGGTCTGCTTAAAATGTCTAAAGTACCAAAACATGTGGGATCATTTTGTAATGATAACTGTTTAGGAGAAAAGAAGGAATGGCTGCACTGCCATCTACACAAGGAAACTCTTGTTAAAGCTAGTAACACACATTTATTGGATAGGCCATAACAGGAGTGTTTGAAGAATATTATTTGAAGAATATTATTTATTTAGGCCACTGATGAGAGAAGGAAGGGACCTGTAAGAAGCCATTTGTAAAGGAACTGCAAGAGTTTTTCCTCTGCACTGGTTATGACAATCTAGACAAAGTCACAAAGAACTATTGAAACCCAAAACCTGTTGCTTTCTAATGCTCCTAGATAGGTGCTTATAAGACTAATGTGTGTTTATATATAGGCAGCATAACAAGATTTGAAGGACACAAAACCATTCTAAAAGTGAGAACACTCTCTTCTGTTCCACAGGTTATACTACAGCCTAGAGACTGTGGGCTTTTTCTAATGCAGAAATTCCTGCCTCTGAAGGAAATGATCTCCTCAGCAGGGAATTGCCAGTGCAAAAGATATCTTGAATTTGATACAGAGGGTATGGTCCATCCAGTTTCTTCAGATAAAATGGCTTTTTTACAGTGGAGGACCCAAAATGCTCTTCCCCTGGTGATTGATGGCATTCACCTTCAGTTTATGTGACTGCTTGTATGCAACATTGTTGTGCTTTTTACCAGGATTGTGATAGTGGAAGTTACTTCTGAGGTAGTGAGAATTCTGTCAACTGAAAACTCAAAAGATAAATTCTGAACTGTCTTTAAGCCCAAGGTGAGATGCTGTGCATGATGTATTAACAGCTACAGTCCCCAAAGAACATTTCTATAAAAAGATAAATACTAATAATTGTAAGATAAAATGGTCAGAATTGGATCTTTTTGGTTAGATTTTGAACTAATACTGGGAATTAAGAATTAAAATGTTACAAACAAGCAAAACCAGACAAAACGGCCAGAAATCTACTACAGAAATTCTTGTGGTCTGGAGAAATTATTGCAGTTAGTTGTGAGCTTGTAAAAAGTTACCTTGCCAAATGCTTCAGTGTCTTTACTGTTGACATGTCTCCACTGTCTGTCAAATGAGGCAGTAGGTCTTGAAGTTTTGGTCCTATATTGCTTTCTTTTGGTACGAAGACAACTGTCCATACCATCTTTTTTGTTTTATAACATAAGTCAATTTCTGCCTTTCTGTGCTCAGATTTTTTGTTTCTTTTATTTCTAGATCTGTTTTGATCTGAACATGAATTCTGGTTTTCCTGGTTAGGAGAGTTAAAGAAGCACGTACACATACGTATTTAACTTTCTTCTGTGAGGTTCAGTATACTTATGACTCAGTTCTATTAGAGAAACTTAAAAATTTTGTTTCAAAAATAGACTTTTTCTGGAAAACTGCGTAATTGACCTTCAAAACTATTGTTCTAACTGTACTAATATTTTCATTTCAAGTTGATAGTACTGAGAATGTTCTTGCATTTGTGGCAGAATCTGAGTTTAAGAATTTTGAGTCTAATCAGTTTTTAGTCACTTATTTTTCTGATGAAACAATTTTTATTGGCACAGGGATGTTGTAGAGCTCCCTGAACACGCTGTTTGTTAAAATGCTAGTGCAGAGTGCTAATGAATGCTGTGCACAGGCACCCTTCACAAGCTCTCAGCTGTGTGGCCTTCAGAGAAGTGGAAATGCATCAAGCCTGGTGGCCATGTGAGCAGACCTAGGATTTGGGCCATTGTCAATTAAAATAGAAAGGCAGTGTGGGAGGGAGTTTAAATATTACTGAGGTTACACAAACTGCCAAACTCCTGAAATTCGATACTCTGTTTCCTGCAATGTCCTGTGTTCTCACTATTGTAACCTAAGTGTAACTTAACCCCCTAAGCCAAGGGAAACGTCCGTCCTTACTGCTGTCCTCACTGGCTATCTTCCCCATTCCTTTGCCTCCAGTTTTTTAAAACAATCAGAACCTCAAGGGTGCAAGCTAACGGAGTGTTCTGCAGGATGGCTGTGTGATGGGGCAGATGAGGTTTTTAGGCTGTTGGCGTTTCTGTGAGGGTTCCCCGCAGGCGGGTCTCTGGAGGGGCCGCTGCCCTGGTGCCAGCGCCGGGCCCGGCCTGCGCGCTGCGGCTGCTCAGCGAGGAGCTGCGGAAGGAGCTCTCCCAGTTGCTTATTAACTGTGTCACCCACCTGCCCTTAGGCTGAAAGACATTTTAATGCAGCTGCTCTGTGAAACTGGATCAGGAATAACCTGGCTGAAAGAGGTTAGCTTTTAACCTGGGCATATTGCCTGGTGCAGCACAAATGCCTCTGCTAGTGCAAAGCGAAGAGAGGGATGAGGGAGAGACTTAAATTGCTGTTACTTCTTTGCTGCTGTTGAATGTCTAAGGTGACATAAATGTGGAGAAGGCTCCAGTGTGTTACCCTGGATGTTCTGCTGCAAGCAGTTTTCCTGGCAGTGTATTTGAAGTGAATGTTTTCTCTCTCACCTGTGCATATTGTGGGCCACAGCCAAACAGATGAAGTCTGTGGAGACTTACTATTCTGTTTGTGATAGGAGTTTTCTAGAACTGCAAGTCTGAAATTAATTCTTTCCTGACTAAAATTTCATCCCTTATCTCTCATGAGGTGCTTTCTGTTTGTTTATTTTTGTTTTGCAAAGACTGAAAAAAAAGTCATGAAATCTGAGACACAAGGTGCCTTTGGCAATGGTTACTGTGATAGCTCAATTGTTGCCCATGTTGGTGGAGGGAGGTAAAATATTCAAGGCACTTTTCAGTTAAAGATAGTGAAGCTTATCTCAGTCAATTAGTTACATTTCTGCATTATTAATGCCTGAGACAAATAGATGAGGTGCATTTTTGCCCAACAGTGTCAGCTGAACTTTTTGAGTCACCAGTTATATTACCAGCATTAGAAATATAATAAAACAGTTTAAGAAATGAAATAGCAAACAGAAGTGGGAAAGTTACAGTTAAGGTTTGGAATGGGTAGCTGAATTAAGAACCTTAGATAATAATTTGACTTGTGTTTAAGATGACATGTCTTCTGGAAGAGGGAAATGTGCTCCACATGTCTGTCTTCTGTCTTCCACCTCCTGTCTTCTGGGGAATGACAGGGAGCTGTTTTGCAAATTGCTCTTATTATTCAGGTTCATTGATTCATTATCCAGGCATTCTTCTTTCTGTGATTCAGGGTTCAGAAGTGTTCTAAGGAGGAGGACTTGGGACAGCAGAATAAGCTGTGAAATGTGTGTCAAACTACAACCTGACTTTAAAAGTCACCTACAGGCACCAGGACATTAAATCCCAGTCATTAATACATATAATTAACTTTTTATTTTAAAGCAGCTGTGATTTTGACTGCATTGCAAATAACTAATAGCCTCTTTCAAACAATTGCTAAAATTAAGTTTAAAGTTGAAAATGGCATTTGTGGCAGTTTTAAATCAACCTAAGTGGTACCTGTGTAGTGCCTAACTTGCACAACTGCAGTTGAGTCAGAGAGAAACACAGTCCAACTCAGACCAGTTGCTTTTCAGGGACAGAGGAGAGGAGGAGTTCTTTTAGCTGGATTGGCTTCTGGACTGGCTTACCCTCCAGGGGCATGTCCTCTAGCACCATGGATGGATCGGGACTCGGTGGCTGGAGAGGGAGAAGTAGGGTTCAAGGAGCTTAAGTTGGCGTGAGGCCAAACACTCTGGTACAGAAGAGGCCTCATGCTCCTATGTAAAGGATTGGCAGAGAATGAGAGCGACCAGAAAGGTGTTACAGAACAATTATGTGAAGGAGTGAATAGAAAAAACTCTGCTTGAATTTACAGATACAAGACAGTCATTCTTAATGTGTACAGCTGTGGCGTGTCATAGATGCTGTTACTTGGTAGTGCCACGTTGTGCATCTGTTGATGACTGTGTGTTTCTCTAGTCAATTGTTTCCTATGATTTTTGGCCTGTAATATTGCTTTTTCTCCATTTCTGTTTGACTGGTGTCTACCTGTCCATCCCACAGTAGCTGAGCCAGTGGTACTATGTCCTTAGTTCAATGGCTTCCTTCTTCCTTTCCTACTTGTTCCCATTCTACTCTTCATATCCCTTTTGAACAGAAAATGCCGTAGATTTGGACCTTTCCTTGCATTTTGTTGTCCAGCCTGTACCCACATCTTCAGCTCTTGGAGACTACTCATTCTTCATTGTTTACTGTGAATTTGAGACTTTAATAGTAATTTCTTTGCTGTTCTCAGAAGAAAAGTGATGTAGCTATGCCTGTATCTCCTGGCCAAACTTCTCTCATATTCTTAGCAATAATGTTTTTTCTTGCATGCAGATCTTTAGGTAAATTGAAATGTTTAATGCCTTGATGCATACTCTGTACATACTTTAGTTCTGTTACAGTATTTCACTTTGGAAATTAAACTTTATATTAGCAAAACTGATAGCTGGCTCTGTTGTGTTGGGCTTTGTATTTCTTACAGAAAGAAATTCAAGCAATGAGTCAGTGCAATCACCCTAATGTGGTGACCTATTACACATCTTTTGTGGTGAAGGATGAACTTTGGCTGGTTATGAAGCTATTAAGTGGGGGTAAGTTACTGGTTTTACTTGTTTAGCTGCAAGGCAACTGTAGGATTTTTTTCCTAATGTACCACTTTGGAGTTCATTGATCTAAACCAATGAGAAAGGGGTAGGCACTACATAGGATGAATCTCGAGATGCAGGCATGTTAAGGAGGTTTGTGCAAGCTTACAAAGTTTGTATATCTGTATTCATAGGACCGGCTAAGAATTACTGAAATACAGTAGTTATATAAGCAGAAATTAATTTCCATTCTGAACCAATTTATCAAAGTTCTGGCTATGTAGGGAGAACTGATTAGAATTAAGTCAATTCTGTCAGTGTGGTCTTTCATGGAGTTTCTCTAGAATTCTCTGTATTTTTATAAAAATGCATACATTTCTGATTTCATGAGTATTACTCATTCCTTATTCAAGCAAGATCTATCCTAGGCCAAGTATTACACATATTGCAACCTTTTTATTGCTTAAGCTAACCAAACACATTGCATTTTTTTAATGATAGTTACTGGTATAAAATTTTGATTTAGTTCTGGAGGAGGAAACAGGGGGCTGAACTTAATGTACCTGTACTTTAGAAAAGAGATGCCCCAGAATAAGATGTGAGGGTTCTGGTTGTTACACGATGTTGTTCAAGATTAGTCTTGATGGCAGCAAGCTCCTTCACCGTGATGCTGGGAAACAAGGATGGGAAGTGCTCATAACACTTGTTGTGTCACATTTGGTTGAATTGGTCAGTTCAAGCGAAAGCGAGCATAGAGCATGAGAGAAACCAGTGATTCATGACAGGAGTTTACTGTGAGCTGTCGAATAGTGCTTGCATAAAAACAAAATGTTGCCATTAAATGCCTTGAAGTGTATACTGAAGTTCAATGTCAAACTGTGTGTCACTGGAAATGTAATTTGTTTGCATTTGTCTCCTTCCAATCTTGCAGCTGCACGTTTACATAGTGAACACATGAACCATAATCTAAACTGGATAATAAACCATGACCTTTGCAGTACATATCTGTTTAAATATGGGGCACTTCAGAATTTTTAATTAGTGGTTGCTTTGCAAGCTGTTAGCAGATCTTTCTAATGGATCATTAAGTGTTCCGGTATTGCAGTGCCCTTTATTCCATTTGAATGGGTTAGTGGTGTGCTTTATTGTGAGAGCTACTTACGCGAAGCATTTACACATAGAAGCAAAGATTTAAATTTCAGTAGCATAGAAAGAGTGAAGAAATACAGCTTTCTAAAGAATCTGATATAATAATGCTTTGGTTATGTTTTTTTTTCTCTCCTGGATCTGTAATACAGGTTCAATGCTTGATATAATAAAGTATATTGTCAACAGAGGAGAGCACAAAAATGGTGTGCTTGAAGAACCCATAATAGCAACAATTCTTAAAGAAGTTTTGGAGGGCTTAGACTATCTGCACAGGAATGGGCAAATTCACAGGTAGGAGCATATACATAGTGAAAAACACTTTCGAAATTGACTGTAGCTTGTTGATTCTGGTCAGCTGCAGTGGCTTGGCTAAGAAAGTTATATTGCCTCTTTCACTTCTGTAAATGTGGTCGGTAATTATCAAGTGATAGGGCAGATACTGTAATCTTGGTTGCAGTTTGTCAGTAATATTTAGTATTTCCCTGGGTCTTTATCCTGTCTCTCTCTTCTAGTTTGGATAGGCTTGTGCTGTGATAAGCCTGCCAGAACTGTGGTCCATAGCCCTGTGCCTGCTAGTGCTCCAGATACCTAATCTGATTCTAGTTTATGGTATATGTTTTCTGACTTGGTTACTGTGTTGCTGAGTAAATCTGTAATCTTGGTGCTCAGACTCCTGTAAAAATATGAAATTACTTTTTTCATGGTAATCAGTAAATATCTATTACAACTCTGCAGACTTTCTTTTATGACCACATATGAAGCTAGGATTGGCACTGTGGAACTGCATCCTATTGTATATGCATCTAATGATTGTTGTGTTCTGTATATTCTCTCCTCCATGTAAATTGTGCAGATCCTCTGAGATTGTATATACATATTGCTGCAGGAACCCAGATTGTTGCAAGTGTGTTCTAACCTTCCTATTAATTTTATTGAGGTGAATTTTTCTTTTAAGGAAGATGTCTGCAGTAATTTCTCTGTTTCAAGCAGTAGCCTATGATAAGGGAATCTTTTACCCAAAAACCTTGTTTGCTGCAGACAGGACTCTGAGAATGGAGGTGGTACTGATGTAGCACAGTAATTGTTCTTTATGTGTAGTGTGTCTTACGTCTCATAAATTAACGGTCTCTGATGTAAATCAAGAGCTATTTCCTCCTTTTGCAGAGAGTAAATTGAGATTAACGGAGAAATAAATACTATCTTGACTTCTGGTCTGGAATGCCAAAGATCTTCCTCAGACCTTAATTCAGTATTCTTTTAAGCTGATATTGTTGTGAAGGGCACATTCATGAGCTTTCAAGGATAACAAGACTCTTTGAGGTCGGATTTGTGAATTCCCCATGTCTTTTCTTAAAGTGCCTTAAGATAAAAAGAGAGATCTATATGATACATCTGAGATTTCTCCTTTTTTAAACTGTGCAGAAGTACTTTTGAAGTTAAAACACCGTGCCTTCACATTTTAGGTGAATGTTGTGGTATAGTTCAGGGAATACTGTGTTGGGGGCCATTTGTTACTTAGAGATGTTCTCAAAATTATTTGGGGATCTTGTTCTGTTGTTTCAATTAATTCTTTTTTATATGTATATATATGTGTGTGTATATATGAGGAAACAGGTTATGTTACCTTTCAGTAGTAATATAAATTCAATAAAACTTGGAAAGGTTAATTTTCTCAAGTCTCAATTGTTATGATAGATTCTGTATGACAGTTTTAAACTGTGCATTAAGAATGGAGTGCATCTTTCTATGAAACAAAAGAAAGAAACAAACCAAACCAAAACGACCATGAAGTTTTCTTCTGAACATCACATGTAAATAGTGTGTTAAATGAATATTTATAACTCTTAAACACATACTAAATTTTGAATGTATTCAATGCCGAGTATCTTTTTACCGCTGTACCTGATAGCAAAATGTCTGCTCTTCCCGAGCTTTAATAGTTTAATTGGATAGAAATGTACAGTACATTTACCTCTTTTGAAGATATGTCTCTTCTCTAAAGAGATTGAAGAAGAGAGTTTTTTTTCAACTTTTGTTTTTCATTAGTGGTGCAGTTGGGTGTGAAAAAGCTTTAATTCTTTCAGTTTGTGAGATTATATTTATAAAAGGTGGTAAACCAGACTTTGAACCTAAATATCTGTCTCTTAAAATCTATCCCTGGATTCTGCTCATTTATGCTAGAGCTGAGTTCTGGTATTTTTATATGTGAAAATTTGTTAGAGTTGGAGTTCTGCACTCTGTTTTAATGTTATTCAGTTACATTTTACACATCCGCTTCCTTTTTTTGGTTTAAATTTAAAAACGCTGTCTTGTGAAACTATTCAATATGCAATATTTATTTGTTTGCATAAAATATGCAGTATGTGCTTTCATGCTAACCCCCGTTTGTACATTCCAGAGATTTGAAGGCTGGCAACATTCTTCTGGGTGAGGATGGCTCTGTACAAATAGCAGGTAATGGTGGTGGTAGAGTAATGGATAAATAAAAGAAAAAGGTAATTGTAGCTGGATCAAGGGCAACTGATACCAAAGGGAAAAGTTTTTCTGTTGGCTTTTAACTATTCTTTTTGAGGTGCTGTAACCACAAGTTACCAATTTCAGGATTCTTGGTTAATGACCCTTGACTCAGACATTATTCAGTATTTCTCTGTGTCCCATCAAATATATAAGAAAGCTTTCTAATGTCCTCTTAATGTTTCCATTTGATTCACCCATGCACTTTCAACAGCTTGTAAATGGTAGAAACTGATATTTCTGCTAAATTCATTGTTTTTTGCAAGTAGTTGTAGTAATTCTTGGGGATCCAACAGTCTGTGTGGCTTGTCCTTCATAAGGACTTTGAGTATAAGTTTACTAGTCACTGGGGTGCATGAGATATATCTCATTGAGAATTATTTTTGGCATATCTGCTGTTGTCTGGCAGTGGTATCTGTTGGATACTGTTCAGCATCTTAAATGTCCTGTGAGTGCATTGATGTGGTTCTTGGGCTATAGTCTATAAGAATTAAATTATTTGGTCTCATAAGAGCAATGCTCATATCTCATCTCTCAGGCTGGCAGCTGATTATCTGGAAAGCAATGGGAGCAGGTGGTGATACCTGCCCCTTCCCTCAGCACACTGCCAGGCCTTCCATGGTCTATAGTGGGTGACAGAGCACTGAGAGCCCTCAGTAATAAAAATGGCTAGAGAGAGAAGTTGTGATTTTTATACAAATGATGCTTTCAAAGTACCATGTAAACCTGTATTTTAAGGGCTTTAATATGCCAGTGTCAAATAATGATAAAACTACCTTTTCTGTCATTACTGGAAGTGTTTTCTTTTCAGCCTTAAAATCAGATTATAGTAATAGGAAAGCAATAGGGAATAAATTGAAGTCTATAGTGAACTACTCTATTTCAGTATAAATGGATTGTAAGCAGTTGAAAATACTCTTCATATAACTCCATTCAAAATTCACAGTATTTCTGTAAGCATTCTGCTCTTTCTTCCACTTACATTTCTACCTCTCCCATAGAGTTGTCACTGATAATGGGTTAACAGAATGCTGAGCCTTTTTTTTCTTTTCCTTCTTCTATTTTAGAATTTGAAAAAAGCTATTCATGTCCTGGTCTACATGATAGTGATAACTTTTCTGATTGTCTTTGGTTTGTCAAATTCCCATGAGAATTTAAATTACATATAGTGTTCTCTCTTGTTCAAAACACATTCATATTTAGTTGCTATGCAGAAGAAACTCCTTGCCTTTGAGCAATAGCAGATGCAAACCTTGACGCAAAGTGCATATTTGAAAACCCTAAGTGACAGATGTACTGGAGTCCTTTGTAACTTTTTTCAGGAAGACACATACTGGGAGGTTAAACTTGAGGATGTTTTAGTGTGGATTTCCCTGATAAAACTATACCTTCTATTCCATAGCATTTCAAGAACAGTGTGTTATGGAGCAAAGATCAGCTCTGCAATGTAGAGTTTTGATAAACATACCTTTGGGAACTGACTTTATTTCTAAAATGTGAAACTTTCACTTTGTTATTGATAGTTTAACAGATTTCAGCTTTTCTCCTCTTTCACAGATTTTGGTGTTAGTGCATTTTTAGCGACTGGAGGTGATGTTACTCGTAACAAAGTAAGGAAAACATTTGTTGGTACTCCCTGTTGGATGGCCCCTGAAGTAATGGAGCAGGTATTTCTAATGCTAATCAAAATTTTAAAACCTTTTGTCTTTCAATTTTGGAACTTGAGACATTACCACCTTGGTTTTCCCTTCTGGTTCTGTTTCAGGTGCGAGGTTATGACTTCAAGGCCGATATGTGGAGTTTTGGGATAACAGCCATTGAGTTAGCAACAGGAGCAGCACCTTATCACAAATACCCTCCTATGAAAGTAACAATCACTTTGTAATTGTTAATGCTGTTAGCTGTATTATTAATGCTGCTAGATAGTTAGTGCTACTTCATTTTCAATAGCAACTCAGAGTATCTAAACAGATGTATTCTAGTATTCTATGGAGTAGTTTTTCTTTTAATTTGTACGTTTCAAATTGGTTTTGCTTATGACACCTCATTTTTGGGTTTATTTTAGGTGTTAATGTTAACGCTACAAAATGACCCTCCCACTTTAGAGACAGGTGTAGAGGACAAGGAGATGATGAAAAAGTATGGCAAATCCTTTAGAAAGCTAATCTCATTATGCCTTCAAAAAGATCCTTCCAAAAGGTAGGTCACTATTGCCATGTAAAATAGAATGGGTTTTTTTGAAAATATATAGACTACTTTAAAATACAGTGACATAATCTTTAAATAAGTATATAGTATGAATTCTGTAAATAGCAGCCTTCAGTTACCTCCATCTGGGGAGAAGAAATTGCCTTTTTACTGTTCCTTAAGGTTACTTCTTCTGATTGTTAATCTAATGTATTTATACTTACACACAGTATTGAATTAAATGCCAATCAAACAAAAGTCCTTCCTCTACATCTTAATTTCTCATCTGAAGCAAGATATAAATCTTGATACTGTGCACAAGTCTAACAGGACTATTCAGATTGAACAGCAGAACAGTTGTTAAGCAAATAGATCATTCTCTTGGCCTTTAAAAGAAATTGAAAGAAATAATTTTATGTAGATTTTTCTCATTTTGTGGCATAAACTTAGGGTTTTTTTAACCTGGGATATTTCCAGAGAAAATTACTAACTAAGATATGTTTTTTTTTTTCAGTGTAAAGTTAGGGGCTCCAAGTTTGTTGAATTTTCCTCATGTTTATGTAGGGAGTTGCATGTCACGGTGTCTTTGCTGTTTGTTCTTTCTTGCTATTTTTTTAAAATAGCCAAGGTGATGAAAGTGTTAAACATCTATTCCAAAACCATTGTTGAGGTCCCAAGTTGGCTGAATGATTAGTTTATTTATTAATTTTTATGCAGACCCATTTTTGCAGGCTTTTTTTCTGAAAAATTGTAGGAAGCACATTCTAATTAGCATTATTTCCTAAGATATTTAGTATATTACTGTTTTCTCAAGTTTCAGAGCTGCTATTTTTGGGGAAAGATTGTTCTGAGAGTGCAATCCTGATTGTATGTGTCATTTATAATGTGTACTTCCTGATGTAATGTTAGCCTAATTCCAGGATATGGTTGTAGGGAGACAAATTGAAAAGGTGCCAGCAGGAATACAAGAGAACAAGTATAATTAAGAAAAAAGATTGTGGCTACGTCTTTATTCTTGAAAAACTTGAAAAATTTTGTTTCACTCAAAGATCATTTGTGTATTGCTTTCAGATTCCTGAACCCCTTTCCCTTGTTGGTCTTAGCAGCAAGTCCTGATGCTTTAGGTTTAGTGCTGCAGTTTGGCTGCTTACAGATAGGAATAATAATAATAGTGGATAATTGAGGTCTTGATAATCGATCTTCTTTTAGTTTCCTGTATCTAGAAAGTTTCAGGGCAGGATTAAAGTGGTGTGAAGTAATGAGAAAGTAAATAAAATGAGTTTTCCTTGTCTCCTTGAATACATAATGCTGAGTTACCGTACATGTAGTAAAGGCGTTGGTGTTGAAACATTGGTGTTTAAGGTGCTTACTTAAATTTATTCATTTATTAAAACACATGCACTACCTTCATGGAACAATTAGAGCAAAAAACAGTTGTTCAGATAGAAACAGGTATAGGGCAATTGTTTTTATTCTGGAGGGTCATCACTGTTTTTTATATTTCTTACAATCCAGGATGTAACTTTGCATGGAGATCCCTCCAATAGCCTTCATGTCAGTTGTGGGAGAAGTCTTTGCTCTTGGTGGCAAGTTCTAGGAGTGGTATTGCACTGCTGTTGTCTCAGACTATGATGTTTTTCTTTTGGGGATCTCTGTGGGTGCTTCTCTCTCCCTAGTGCCAAGGATGCTGCTGACAGTCCTCAGCTGCAATTTATTGCCACAGCTTGCGTGGAAAAGCAGGGCCAGAAAGCATGTCCAGACCAGTTCAGAAGTGCCTGGCATGATTAATGGTAGCGGAACGGAGAGCACTAGTTTGGATAAAACTTTACTAAAATGTAGCTTATAAGTGTGCGTAACCCTGTTATGAGATGCAATGGTACTGTACTTGGAGGACTTAAAAACTTTGGCACAGAAGCTGATTTTTCTTTTAAATAGTTTTCCCTTCCTGTTTGCTCATCCAAAATACATGTATGAATTACAGTAGTTTCACGAATACAAGCCGCACGGATTATAAGCCGCACCCCCGGTGCCTCGACAATGTTGCTGTCTTTGTCAATAGATAAGCCGCATCCCGAATATTAGCCGCACTTTCGTTCGTCGCGAGAATCCGTGCGCAGCTTTCACAAATTGGCCAATTAGTAACAGGATCGCGGCATAGCGGGCTTTACTGGCTCAGGGTGGGGCCAGGCAGGCTCGGCCCGCTCATGGTTGCCGACGGGGCCGGGTGGCCCAGCTCAGCGCCACGGCTCGGCGGGGCTGGCCGGGTGGTGCTGCCGCCGCCGCCGGGCTCGCTGGCCCCCCTCTCCCGTCAGCACCGCCCCGCTGCCGCGTTCGCTCGCCCGGCTGGCAGGGCTGCCGCCGCCGCCGGGCTCGCCGCTCACCCCGCGCCGCGTCCACTCGCCCTGCGCCGCGCCTCGCTCGCCCTGCGCCGCGCCGCGTTCGCTCGCGCCGCGTTCGCTCGCGCCGCGTTCGCTCGCCCCGCCGGCAGGGCTGCCGCCGCCGCCACCAGGCTCGCCGGCCGCCCCCTCCCGTCTGCACCGCCGCCGCGTTTCCTCGCCCTGACCGGCACTGCAGGCCCCCGCACCGCTGGGCTCTCCCACGCTGCTGGCCCCGATTCTGCTGGGCTTCCCCCGCTGCCAGGCAGCCCCACCCGCCGGCCTTCCTGCTTCTGCCATGCTCCCCTGCACTGCTAGCCCCAGTTCTCCCGGGCTCCCCCGCCCTGCTGGCTCAGGCTCTGCCGCCCTCCCTGCCCCGCCCTGCTGGCTCAGGCTCTGCCGCCTGCCCCCCACACTGCTGGCCCCGCCTCTGCCAGGCTTTCCCACCTCTGCCAGGGCCGGCCGGGCTCCAGCTTGGCTTGGGGCTGCCGCGGGCTCTCACTTCCGTGTTGGCAGCTTTTAGAATTTTGTTAATGTATTAGCCGCCCCGGAATATTAGCCGCACTTCCGGGTTTCCACCAAAATTTTGGTCAAATTGGTGTGGCTTGTATTCGTGAAATTACTGTACTACTGAATCTGGTGGTCTCCACAGGACCACTGATCATAACTCCTTTATTGTAGAGTTTGGTGCTTTGGAGGTGAAGAAAAATACGTACTCTATGGAACCTACTGTCTGTGTCTAAATTGAATTCTTTTCGTTAATATAAAGAGTTGTTCCATTAATCCTTGCAGATGTGAACTGATATATACATACAGACTATTTACTACTCCTCTTTCACTCACTTTACAGATCTGTTCTCAAAGAAATAAACTAAGTCAGACTTCTGGGGTTTCTTGAGACTGAGATTTTCCAAATGCATGTTTTCTCGCTGTTTTACCTAGTTTGTTCTATATTCAATCTCTTGCTGGAATTCAAAGGGAAAACTGGAGCAGATGTTGTTTCTGTTTATTTAGAAATTATGAGTCTGGAAGATTTTGATTTCCCTGAATTTAACTGTGTCAAAAGTAGTCCTGGATGGTGGTATAGGCTCCTAACAGAAATGATGGAGGATTTTATCTCATCCCAAGAGATGCTTTGCTTTCTCTCCAGAGTTTGCTTCAGTACCAGAGTCTGGCTTTGGCTAGATAAGTAGCTTTTTGGATTTCTGAAGCTAGGGAGACAAAACCTCCTGTTGGAATCACTTTGGTAGCTGTGAGATTGTGGTTATCTCTTAAAAATGTTGAAACAGACTTAAACAGAACTTCAAGCAAAAATGAAGTGTGTCAGTTTGTACCTTACGGCTGTTGTTTTGATTTGTTTTTATCTGTTTGAATGGAAGATGATCTCGATGACTCCCTTTGGTTTATGCATCAATTTAATAGTGTCAGTATGGTTTCTTGAGAATATCTGCTGGCATCAATAAGGTAAAAGAATGCCAATAGGAGGTACTGATGCTGCTGTATGGAAAATGTAATTATGCTTTTATTGCTGTGGAGCAAAGTTTCAATTGTATTCATAGAGTCATTTGGGGAAGAAAGAAATACCTGCCTTTTTTGTGAGTTTTTTTGTTTGTCTTATATGGTTTTTTAAAAGGTTAAATGCATTTGTGTTGAACAAAAATGGGGGAAAATTGGCATCTTAAGAGACTGATTTTTTTTCTCTCTTTTTTGGTATTTTTGCCATAGAGAGGCTTAATTTTTTTCATGTGTGGTAAGTGAGTTTGTGTGAATTAATTCAGTAGCTATTATCATTCATTCCCCATTCATACAGTACTAATTCAGAAGTATTAGAGACGTACCATTTAACTAACGTCTTGTACTGTATTCACTGAGAGGGGTCTTTGTTTTCTGTTCTAATTTATTATTGATCTTTCAGGCCCACAGCAGCAGAACTTTTAAAATGCAAATTTTTCCAGAAAGCCAAGGTAAAACGTTTAACCCTACGAGTAAATTTTGCTCTGCCTTAAAATCTATGTGAAATTTCTTCTTTCCTTGTATTGAGTTTTAACTTAACAAATGTTGGTTTTGCAGAATAGAGAATACCTGATTGAAAAGCTTCTCACTAGAACACCTAATATAGCACAAAGAGCAAAAAAGGTGAGTGCATTCGCGTATTTTTCTTGACTGGTGTAGAAAATAAAGCAGGGATTCCTCAGTTGCCTTACATTTTTAGTTGACTTACCAGGCCATACTTTTAGTCCTTCAAAGACAGTGAATTTTGAATGAATGTTTTCTGCAGCCTTGCTTTCTCTAGGAAACCCTGAGGCATTTTACTTCTTTCTAGCCTTGTCAAAATGATACATGATGTTTGTCATACTTGATACCATTTTTTTCTCACTTCCTCTTAGAAAGTTACAGGTAAAGTAGTTATGGGGAAAAAAGGTGACCTGCAAATACATAGGTTCATAAACTGCACAATTCATATCTTCATTGGTCACCTAGGGAAAGGGTGAAGATATTTTAAATTGTTTTTATTGACAACTGCCTGATTCTTTGAATTATTTCAAATGTTATTCCCAAAAAGTCAGGTCAAAACTCTGCAAGAATGCTGCTGAGTTTTTCAGACCAGTGGAGCCTTATTCCACGGGTGACAGAGTTAAACCCACAGCTATGGCATATGATGGTATTTCTGTGGTGCCTTTGGCACTTGTATAAATGAGTTTACCAAGTCATGTGCAACTGAATAAAAAAAAAAAAAAAACTTCTAACAGGTACATATTGTAAAACCTTTAAATATGATGCAAACTGCTGTTCATAAAAGCTAAGAAACAGGAATGAATGTAGGCTCCTGTTTGTTGTGTGGGAAAAATTACTGAACTCCCTTTTTGCTTTCTGTCGTAACCAAACTCTCCATGCCTCTTGAGTATGAGGCACCTGCTCAGAGACTGCTGAGCCTCTGCTGGTGACACAGTAGTGTGCTGAGTGACCTTCTAAAAGCAGGCTTGCTGGGGGGATATTTTGAGGAGGGCATTTCAGAAAAGGAGCTGTTTCAACCTCTGTTGGCATGTCAGTTAGGCTGCAGCTACCCTGACCGGTGCCTGTATGATTTTCTGTTGTCTTTGAGAATATTGGTTTGGTGTAATTCTACAACACTGAAGTGTTCTCACAGCTAGTGGCTCACATTTGGAACAGACAGCAGGATCTGAGTGCTTCAAGTTCCTTCGAATCTTCTTCGTATGGAAATAATTTTGGGATCTCGTTGATGTGGGCTCTGAGAGGCTGCAGTGGCAAGGGCTGTGAGAGGGTTTGTGGCAGGGGTGTTGTGTTGAGACGGGAGGAGGAGGAGTTCAGGGTTTGGCCATGCGGTGGCAGCAATGCCCACATAAAGCGTGATCCAGCTGGGGAAAACCCGGCCTCTGGTTTTGGGTTTGTACAGCGCAGGAGTGATTTAGACGTACTGGTATCAGCAGGCTCCTGACTTAGCGTGGTCTCCGGAGGTTTCGTCTCCCAGCGGGATCCCCACGTCAACTTTAGAGACTGCCTGTTAACTCATGCATGCATGCACATATACTTTGTATTTCTTTAGATAACAGAGCACTTGGAATTGTGAAGGGAACACAGGGTAACCTTCTGTACACCACCAGAAATAATTATCTGAATTACTTGTTTGACAATTTTTTCTAATTTGAAAGAGATGTGAATCTTAAGAAATCAAAGCTATGCAGTGGTGGAGGCAAATTAATACATCTTTAATTACATCATAAATGGAAAAAATATTTGGGTTTTAGCTACTGAAAATGCTAAATTATTTATATTTTAAAAGGACACAATATTAAAATTCATTGGAGATTTAAAGTTTAATTCACTTGTTAGAACTGTGCATGTAGCTGCTCTTTTAAGACACCATAAAATATAAATGTACTTTAATAATAAAACTCTGGGGTTTTGTTTAAAAAGCTTGTGTAAGTCGAGTTTGGTTGCTTAAACATTAACATGTAAAATGTCTAAGAGGTTGCTCTTGAAAGAAGTAACCCCTGTAATTGAAAAACTAATATCACTAGGGCAATAGATAGGAAGGAGCTGGTGTCATCACTGCTTAAATTATCTTCTGTAGCACTTGGTGTAAAATGCCCATGACTAATGATCTGTAGCACCACTGCTAGTACAGATGTCAGATCTGCCCTGCAGTAATCTAATTTTTCTTCCATTTACCACATGTATAATTGCTTGCCTTGTTACCCAGAACTCCAGCCTTAGTTTAGTTTTAACTTTAATTTTTTCTCCCTTGACATAGCATTCCCATGTTTTACTTTGGCCTTTATAGCTTATTCTTGGCATTTATTTTTTCTGAATATGACTTCTGATCTGTTTGTGAAATCATGAAAGCAGGTACACAAGTTTTATATGTGTGAGGAAAACAATTGGTGCTGTAAAGGTGTCTTGCTTTAAACCCCAATTTGATAACTTTGAGCAACATCTTTCCATTTGAGCAACATCTTCACTGTGTGTTTAATATGCTGTTTAACATTAGAATTATAAGCAGTGTGTCTGTGCTCGTGTTCCCCTGTTCCATTGTTTTGTTTGCTTTTAATTCTGCTAAATTTTAAATTATGTCCTTCCTTGCCCTAGCCTGGTAATTAAGGATAATGCTGACCCACTTACCCAGGAGGACCATGTCCTGCCCCTTCCTGTGCAGGACCTGGTTAGATATATATTGGTACTGATCCACAGGAGTGAGTGTTACACCATGCAACTTCTTTCTGGCAATTCTGGGTTTCACTAATGGGACTGCTCACCTGTGAGAGCATTGCTGGTATCAAGAAGAGCTGGAGAAAAGGCTGTGAGGATGGTCCAAGCTCAGTGTGGTTGGGTAAACAGGGACATACTCTGAAGCCACATTTTTGTCATTGATATAAGTGTAGGAGCCCTGACACCTTGTGCCTCTGCCTGATTAGATGGTGGGATGGTAGAGCAGACTGCCCTGTCCTGCTTGGATGAGGGCTGTGTGCACTGCTGCCCCAAAACAGCCCACCAAGAGTTTACAGATACTATTTATACCATGTGCTCAAGTAGTTTTAGTTTTGAACTGAACACTAAATTGTTTCATTTGTGAATAGGATTGCTGTATTGGAATAGAGCAATTTGAAATTTGAAACAGCTTGTAGAGTTCCACAGTCAGTTTTCAAATCTTGTCACACTAAAAAATTAATTATAACTGTAAGTACTCTGTGTGCCCAAAGGCCCTGGGTCAATTTTATGGTTTTATAATCCTATTTTTTAAATTTTTAAAATCTCCTGCATGACTGCCACTTCTACAAAGTGAACAGGGAAAAACATGTATCTGTATTTCATTTTATTGCTGTCTGAAGTGCTGCTAGCAAAAAAAAACCCAAAAAAACCCCTAACCAATAATTGGGCTTGAATTCTATTTTTGGAATGTGGTATTGCATTGTGCTCTTAATAGAAGCTGGTTTTAGAGCTGAGAGTTGTGACAGCATGAAGAGATGATTAGTGTGAGTGATACCAGCTTTTATTATAGTTCACTAAAAATTCCCTTATGGATGGGTTGGAATTCTAGCTCCTCAGTACAGCTATTTTAAGGTAATGGTCATGTTTCATTACATAAGATGCATCAATCCCCTGCATTTAATGAGAAAAATATCATTATATGCCAGATTTCTTGGACAGCTGTAACACCATGATTGCACCTCAGCAAGACATACATATGCAACCCTTCCTTGCTTCAGCAATGGTTTCAATCCGATAGGTGCGTCTCACTAGTGATGTATGTTAGTACAGCTGGACTCTAGCTGAGTTGAAAAGCAGAGAGCAACATGAACCTGAGATCAGATTGTTAATATACAGTAAATTCACGAATACAAGCCACACTGAGTATAAGCCGCATCTCTGGGTGTTGGCAAATATTTCGTTTTTTGTCCATAAATAAGCTGCACCCGAGTATAAGCCGCTCTGTCGTTCGCAGCGAGGACCCGCGTGCAACAAAGTTGCCAAATAGTAACAGAACGGCGGCAGGGTGGGGTTTACTGGCTCGGCTCAGGCTGTGCAGGCTGGGCCCGCTAGGGGCTGCCGACGGGGCCAGGTAGCCCAGCCCGGTGCTGCCGCTCGGCGGGACCACTGGGGGCCAGCCGCTGCTGCCACTGGGCTCGGTCACCACCGCCCGGCGCTGCCCTGTGGTGGCAGGCAGGGACAGAGCCCCCCCCGCTCCTGCGGCGGCGGGCGGGGACGGAGCCCCTCGCCGCCTCCCCGAGCCGCGGCAGTGGCAGCCCGGGTCCCCCACCGCCTCCCCGAGCCGCGGCAGTGGCGGCCCGGGTCCCCACCCTCCTCCCCGGGCCGCGGCAATGGCGGCGCGGGGCCCCCCGTCTCTTCCCTGGGCTGCGGCAGAGGAGGGAAGGAAAGAGCTCTCCCTCCTCTCTCCCCGCCCCCCATGCTGCCGCAGGCAGCCAGGCTCCACCCACGATGCAACAGAGTAGCAATTTGTAACAATCGCAAAATGCCGACTTTGCAGCTGTTCGGCTCGGCACTCTGGCTGGCACTTCTGAGGTTGTAAATGTCAGAAAATTATTCACATATTAGCCGCTCCTGAGTATTAGCCGCATTTCCGGTTTAGGAGCAAAATCTTAGTCAAATTGGTGCGGCTTGTATTCGTGAAATTACTGTAATTGTATATTAACTTTACAGTTTAAGGAAAACTTATTGAAATAATATTGACAGATAAAGTGAAGGGACGTGCTATACTGGAACACTTCTTTTGGAAGGCAGTAGCTGAGCTATAAATGTGTGTTTGGCAAGGCTTTGTGTGAGGGAGGGCCCTCTATTGTAGAGAATTAATTGTTCAGAACAGTGGTACAAATTAAAAAGAAATAAAAATTACCACTCACACCATGTCAGGTAATTTTTTTTTATTTCAAGAAGTTGTTGGAAGGGAAATGTAATAAAAACATTTCTTCCAAAAATGTAAATTTGACAGCAATTCTAATAATGAGAAAGCAGTGCCTGTATTAGTGAGTAGTAGAGTTGGAAAGTGTTCTAAGGGGCAGACACTTTATAGGGTGCTTTTACCATCTGTGTGGTGTTTGTGAGGTTAGCTTTTGTGCCTACTCAAATGGATTTAATTGTTACAGAAGAAGTGAGCTTTGAAACAAACCATGGCTTAGTTGAGTGCCTTTGTACTTCAAATAGCCATTTGCATATCTAAAATACCTTGGATTACTTATGGCAGATTTTAAAAGCTCATACATGATTCATCTTGTTGAAAGGTAGCCCTGCTCCCTATAGGAAGGTGTGTTCCAGTCCATGGACTGCCATGATTCCACTTCAGAATTCTTTTTTGCAGTGAGTCCGTCTCTTGAGTAGCTGCATTGATCTACTCCTTGTTCATGACCTGTTGACTTGTTCAAAAACATCTTGAACATGGACTGATGGGGGGTTGGTGTATAATGGGAACTTTTCTGATTAGACAGAGTATTTGGCATTTATCAAAACTGTTGAAACTTGCAGAACTGGAGGAGGATTTTTTAAAAAGTGCTGTTGAAGGAGTCATAATTAAAGAATCAAGACAGGATAAAGGAAGTCCAGGTGTGTATGATGCTGATGATAGTCTTTGATCAGGGAGTAAGCCTTGTAAATAAGCAGAAGATAATCCTATTTTATTGCCCTGCTTTGTGAGGATTTGGTTTTCTGTCACTGAAAATGTGCAGGAAGGAGCTGGTTTTACCTGTTTACTTTCTGAGAAGTTAAACCTCAAACATACCAGATCACTTCTCTTGGATTTGGAATGGCTCCCTAAGTGAAAGTGTTGTAATGGAATTAGTTTTTATTTAATAATTTTCCCAGTTTATAGGCCAAATCAATATTGTGTCAATGCAGGCAGCAACAGCTGGCTAGCTTGGATCACCTTAGTGTCATGGAGTTTCCATTCTGGAAGAGACAGTCTTTCTGCCTTTGTTCATAAACGTGACAAGGAGTTTTGGGAGGATGTGGAAATATGTATTACATGTGGTTTTGTATTTTTTTGGGTAGTTTGTCAGGAAAGTCGTGCAGGCAGGTGAATTACAAAGAGGATTTTCTAAAAGTCAGGTGGCTCAGAAGCAGCTTTCCCACCTGTTACCATTTGCTTAAAGCCTAATGGAATGGTATGTTAGAATTTGTTAGAATTTTTGCTTTTATATGGAGAAATGAAATATTTAGCCCTATGGTTAGGGGGAAAAAAAAAAAAGAAAAAAAAAGAAAAAAAAAAAGAAAAAAAAAGGTGGGGAAATATAAAACTAAAAGAGCCCAGGCTCAAGAATCTGAAGAAAGGGTAAAGTAAATATGTTTTCCTGGTTAGACCCAGTAAAGCTGTTACAAATACAATACAAAAATAATTGTGTGTTATTTGTTTTGACATTCCTTTTCCCCCAGCACTTGTGCTTGATAATGGTGATGTTCTTGGAAGTTCCTGGGGAGACCTGCAAGGGAAGTACAGGTCAAGCAGGACACCCTTGAGATGATGTTACACAGTCATACTATAGGGGACTTAATTTAGCTGAAAAGTGCTCTTGTCTCAAGGAGTTAAAATTATATCTGGATCTGAAAACTTCAAGGTTTTAACCAGAACAAGCAGATGAAGGCCAGCAGAGCAGAAAGAAGGGTTGGAGCAGTAATAGTTCACTTCTGTTTAGCTCTGAAAAACAGCTCCACGTTAGGTTATTCAGACAGTGCCTCTGCAGCTAAAGGTGAAGTGAGACAGTACGGGAAGAGAAAGGGAGTGTCGGACACACATCCCGGCAGGGCTGTGTGGAATTTCCTGGCAGCAGAGGGCAGCCACAGCCGGTGCCGTGTGGCCGGGATCCGGTGGGATCCATCCTGCCGGAGCTGTGTCTGCTGTCACAGGCTGGGAGTCTCCCTCCAGCTCTGGGGTTTTGAGTTTAGAAAAAAGGATTTTATAAAAATTGCAGATATCTGTTAATTATTTTCATGTTAATTTATGACTTTTTTTTGAGAACTACACTCCAGTTTTAATTTGATCATCTTAATATTTGACAGAAATCTTGAATAAATTCAGGTCTCTTTAAAATCTATGTGGAATGCAGAAAGTACATTAGAGTAATTTCTCTTATGTACATAAGCAGTTGGAAACCTTGGAGAAAATAGAAAAAGGTAGAAATTAGAATTTCACCTTGACATGGTACTTTCAAGCATCTGAGTTTGAAAGTAAGTGAACGTCATAGTAATTTCTTCTTTGAATTCTACAGTAATAGACTGTTTTCCTAAATATTCTTTACTTTGGCTCTAATGCTGACAGTGAAACCCACCTTATAATGAGTTTTCTACTACTGAATAATGAAAACTCTACATGAGGCTGTATTTGTCTTCTCTCTTTTCACCTCTGGTTATTTTAAGAAAATAAACCTCTTGGATTATAGAAAAGCATGGTGGAATTGGAAAATAATGATTATCAAGGTGGATCTAGTGATCCTTCTAATGGACAGTCTTCTTGTAGTGATTCACCATCATGATGTGCATTCATCTGAGCAGCCAGGAAAGGAAACTAAAGATTTGGATCTGTCTTCATCTTTCAGAGTACTAAGTTACTTCAGCAATTTGCTGTGTCTTTGATTTGCTTTCTTTGATTCTTACCAAGTATCCTTGGCCTTGGCACCTTAATTTGATTGGAAGGGTAGAGCAAAGCACAGGGAAAAGAAAGAGGATAGAAAAGTGCCTTGCTCTGCACGTGTGAATTAGCCATCAGGTCATGCCTGATAGCCATTTGGGATTCCTTGTGTTTGAGGCAAAATGACACTTGTGGAGCAGTGTATCTCCTCTGCACAATTAATTGAAAACATCCTCCTGAGCACAGGTACATGTTCATGCCTGAAAGGGCTATTGTTAAAATGTGAGTGAAAGAGTTATTTGCAGCTAATAACATTCAGTAAAGAAGTTTACGTTGTGGAACTAATAAATGGAGAAATAATGTCTGAAAACCAAAAATCATACTGAATTACTAAATTTGCACATTTCCCATGTGACTGGAATTTTAGCAAAACTTCAATTTCTCAAGGCAAAATCAGATCCCAATTTTGTATTCAGGTTGAAAGCAGACATAATAAGTATGTTGCAGTATTCAGGTAAAACCCTGTGTTTAAGGAAAGCAGAATTAGGACTTCAGGGAATACTTGCACTTGTAAACAAGATGTTTCGGTAACAAAATAGTGTCTTACTCTGAGCCCCTACATTTTGCTGTCTCTGAGCAGCATCATCCCACAAGAATTGGTGAAGAGTGGAAAGGGGGAGGGTATTGGACGAGAAATCCCCCAGAGTGAGTGAGGACTTGGTACATGGATTCACCAGTACTTATCATTTCCTCTAGAGGTGCAGGAATGTGCTCTCTCATCCCATCTCTCTTCAGCTAACAATGGCTATGTTTTCCTCTCACTGATGGCTGCACTGTATTCCATTTCCAAATTGGGAGTGTAGGTAAGATTTCGTGGCAGTCTTCTCAATTGATGGCCATGCCCTTGGGTGTCACAGTTGTCATCATGTAACCATGATACTCTTCAGCATATAAAACCAAACCAGTTCCATAAATATTTAAAGCAGATTATTTTCTTTTTCTTTTTTCTTTTTTTTTTTAACAGAGATCTGGTTTTTGTTGACTTCTAGTTTGTTATCCCTTAAAAAGAATACTCTTCCAGAACCAGTATAAAGATGAAGAGGTCCTGCTCAATGCAGAATTATTGCTGTCCTATATTGTTCTTTCATGAAGGAAGATATAATGATCTTATATTTCTTGATTTTAAGCTTCCAGTGGAATTGATTTCACTAGGGAGTATTCCAATAGTTTTTGCATATGACCATGAAACACTGCAAATTCTAACTTTTTTTTCCAAGTAGGAGAAAAACAAAGAAAGACTAAGGGTTTTTTCCATGATGCTATTTTCAGCATTCAGAATGATTTAAGAGGCGAGGACACCAACACCAAATTACTGTGATATCTTAACACCTTTTGAGTTCTACAAAGCAGATTGCCAGTGTGTTGTTTTACAATGGTAATGGTACATCCCATTAGTAACAATAGCCTGCAAAAATGTTGGTGAAAAAAGGCAAGGGTTTGAATTGCATAAAACACATTCAGGTTTGCAGAAGTTTTGTGGCTTCCCTCAGAATAAAAATAAGACTTCATGATAGAATGAATTTGGAGGAGTTTAAGCATAGTCATCAATGAAGGGATTAGAATGTTCACATGATCTGTGAGACTGGGTTGGATGGGGACCAGCCTTTTCCTGAGGGAGTGCTTCAAGTCTTCAACAAAAGATGATATGAACATGTGGGAATTTGTGTGCTGTCTTGGACCTCAGGGTTTTTTGTGGTTTGGTTGTTTATTTTTTATTTTCAAAAATGTGATTACAGTGTAGGTGTTCTTATGCAAAAAGAACAGTGTTCTTTTGCTTTAATATGTATTGTAGAAAGTAACTTCATGCCGTTAACCTCAGGAGCTAACCTGTGATTAAAGCTGTAACTGTTTTAAGCTAAATACTTGTGCCAGAATTGAATACACAATGACAGGCTGATTTTCTTTGTTGCATTGAAATAAAAATAAAGGGGTGGAGGTTGAAATTTGCATTTTTTGTCTTAGGAAATTTTCAGGAGAGATTTGCAAGATGGTGAAAGGTAAAACTTATAAAATCTGTTTGCTCTATAAGCTTAAGCTGTGTATGGAAGGTCTAGGGATATTTTTTTTTGAGAGAAAAATACACAGAGCAAAGTGTGGTGCTAAAACCAAAACTATTCAGTAATGTCCTCTTCCTCATCATTGTTCTTTGCATAAAATAACTAGCATGGAACTGGCATGGGAGCTGGTTTTATAAATACTTCTCATGAAGTTGTATGAGAAGTGCAGCTCTTGAAACTTGTGATTAAAAAATAAAAGAGGAGGGGAACACTGGCTATGTAAAAACCCAGTCCTTATCAATTACCAAGTAAATATTCTTACTTTCAAGAGTATATTTTTTCTATAGGATCTTCTGGGATATGTGTAACAGTGGGAGTCCAATCTCCTGTAAGAACCAGTGTGAGGTGAAGGTATATAGCATCAGTTGATTGGTCTTTCTTTTATCCTGCCTGAAAGTCAAACTTAGGCTTTTATGAGGACAGACTGCAGAAAATAAAAAGGTGAGGTTTTAAAATAACCACCTTGTTATTACTGCTTTCTGAGACACATGGGATTGTAGTTTCACTACTGTACTAGCATATGTAGCTGAAGGGCATCAGTGTTAAAATAAAAGACAATTTTATCACCAGCTGCAGTATTTCTGGAAGAATATGTGTTTAAAAACTAAAAATAAAAAAGTATAGCTTGCCCTCTATGGAGATATACAAATGCAAAAAACGGATAACAGCACAGACTATTCTCTAGTTAGAAATTAAAAGGAAGCATTGTCAGGATTCCACAAAGACTTTCGAAGGTGTGCTTTAAATGTGTGGAATCTACACATTTGCTACTCTCCGGGAATTCAGGAACAAATTAAATTTGAGCTGTCTGTTACCTGTATGTGGAGGGTGGCAAGGCATCTTCCATGATACTCAATACTAATGCTTATTAGTGCCATCAGTTTTACTTACACAAATGCATCTTACTTCCCATGCTTACAGGTCACCATACTCTTTCTGTAGAACGAAGTTTAAAAATCTGAATCTATCCAGGACTCCATTGGAAATATTCAGTTGACAAAGGTTCAGTAGAGGTACTTTAAATATTTCAGATAGTGGGAAAGTCAATGTTACTAGTTCAGTTATCTTCCTGCAGAAGGAGGAAAAATACAGTAGATGCATAATATTGCTCTTACTGGCAGAATGGATTTGTAGTCTAAGATCATGTGCTGTACCATGTTTGAAATGCAGTAATGCTTTGTGTGTATGCACTGGTATCCTACAGTGTATGCTTTTTATTTATTTATTGAATTTAGACACTGAAATAAAATAATTAATCTGTAAGTGGGCCCAGTTCTTTGCTGTTTTGAGCAGTTGTGCATAAGGAAGTAGAAAATTCTTAGTGCTCAGAAAGCGTTCATTCTCTTTGCTGTCAGTTTACAAAAATAAACTTGTAAAGAGATTGCAGCGGCTAAAAAATCAGTAATGAATAATAGATTCTTCTTTCCCCAGTCTCTAACATCTACATATAGCAAGCACTTCATTACCTAGAAGACAACAACTTATGTTTTGCTTCTCTATGTTGTAGTCTTCTTTCCATCAAGCCTTGGGAAGTGTGGCAGCTTCTGCATTCTGCTGATGGAGTTCTCTCTCTGTCAGACTGATTAGCCTGACCTTCATTGGGTGGGATTTACAGTTGCCCTGTTGAACTGTTTGCACACATTCTCCTAGAAAGCTGCATGGTGTTACTGGCAGGAAATGTTAAATTTTCCGTATCCTACTTTAAAGGGGTGGGGACAAATAGTTCTATCAGCAGCTTAGTTTATAATGAAGTCTTTGTGACTGTATTGTATTCTGCAATAAGCTTTAACCAGGAACAACATACACAGCAATACTACTGCTAATATAATGCTTAATACTCTGTGGTGGTCATGGTTTTTCCACTCACTGATTTGTTCAAGCATTCTCTGCTTTAACTGATGTTCATAATGTCTTTCTTCCACAACTATGGTAATGTTGACAGGCTTTTCCTCCTAGAAACAGCTTTTGGTTGTACATTTCAGTGTTCTGAGCTGCTTTTGTGTTGGCTGTAGTTCACCTGCCAGTCATTCAAAGTAATTTTTTTTCCCTGGTGTCTTCTGACTTATGTGAAATATGTTTTCTAATATGTGTTAATTTGTCTTGTGAAACTGAACCTTCATTGTTTTCTTTATTAGCTAAAGTAATGATTCAGTTTAGTTCCTATTTTGGAAGGATCATTTAGATTTTTAATCAGTAAAATCCAAATTAGAATTTAACATGTTTTACTTTGTTTTCCTTTCCCTCTGAAATACTTCCTGACAGTTACAATTCCAGCATAAGGAATGATCAAAGTGTATTTTTGGCTGAAGCTGATGGGGAAATTACATTTGTATGGCTACTGCATTCAATGTAAAATGTAAACCAACTTGCTTCTTATTTTTGTAGATACACAAGAAGTTTGTTTAGGTTCCATGCTCTGTCCTGGATTTGCTTTGTGCCCTTGTTTATAAAAAGCTTAATTTGTTTGCTGCTTTATTTATCTCTGTAAAATGGAAGACCTGTAGCAGAGTATCAGGAGGAATACATAGAATATTCTTAATTGCCTTAATGCTGTTATTATTGGCGTGAAATGCAAGCATGCTATCTGTGGTATCAGTCTGCTAGTAGTATCTCACATGACAGCCAGAACAGAAATTTAATATGATATATGAATTATGTATATTTCCATCCAATATCTGATACTAGAGTGAAATGTTTACAATGAACAAAGAGACAATTTATATGCAGATGTGGTATGCCACTCATGCTCTTTCCTTCACCTAGGCAGGGTACACGCCCTCCATTTGTGACTGATTCTTTGTGGCTTTAACCAAAACTGAGTGATCAAAGCCAGGCTTGTTAGTCTAAAAATTGTGCAAATTAGTTCACCAAGCATTGCAAGTATTAAACATACACACCAATTAAAAAAAGTGTTCTAGACAACAACCTCACATTTTTGAAAGTTGAATAGGCTGAGAACTTTGCTCTAGCTGAAATTAAAATTTCTTTCCTGAGAACACGTGTGCTGGTGGGAATCAGTCTGATTGAAACAGAGTACCAGTAAACTTGTTTTGCTGCTTTCAGAAACCTCTCAAGAAAATAATTTAATTTAACATGATATTTTGCTTTGTATTAGGTTTCTTTTCCTTAAGCCATTTGTTTATTTTTTATTAAAAGGCAGTCTATTTAAAAACTCGAAATGTGCTCCTCTCTGCAAATGATGCAAGCATCATTAGGCCCCATTAAAATCATTCTGTTTAGAATAAGTCCTCAAAACAACTGAAAATGGAAACAGAAGAGATACTGATTAGTGCACGATGCAATGTTTGAATGTGTCTGTAAACCGATATATCCTATTGTGCTGGAAAAGATGGTTTCAGTTGTGGATGATGTCCTCTGCTGGGTTTGTGTAGAATCATTTGGAAGATGCCTGTGCTGTTTAACAAAAGCCTACCTTAGTCTCCTTGAAGGATAATAAATGACATCCACAAGCAGCAGACAAATTGCCTGCTAGATTGCCTTGTGGCTGTGCTGATCCCGGACAATGTAGACAGTAAGAGCCCACTGATTGTGTCTGGTCTGACTACAGTAAAGAATTGCTGTGCTACTGCTTGCTTTGATGTCTGCTTGGTCCTCCCTCCCAAACACACACAAGGTTCTTCTACCAAGCTTGGAGGTAGCTAGGCTAAAATTGGTAGATTGGTATGGGAAACGAAGAAGATGGCACAGAATTTGTACATCAAGAGATGGAGTAGGATATTCCCTCAGTGTCCTGCATAAGTTTCCCCTCTTCTCAGTTACATATGAGAACAAAATACAGAAAAACTGAATAGGCCACCCTAATTCAGTTGTACTGGGAAGAAATGTGAGGGATCAGTATCGCAAGGGCTAAAGGAAGCGCAGAAGTGTGGAGAGGTCTCAAAATGTCACCCTCTTCTCTGATTTAGTCTTATATGTGCAAAAGGGAAGGGAGAGGGAGCAGGTGAGTGTTTGGGAAGTGAAGGAAAGAAGAGTGGAAAAGAGTCCAGACAGACATCAAGATACTTGTTTGTGTATGGACAGTGTTTTGGAAGAAGGCTCTTATCACTCATGCTGTTGTGGTGTCAATCCAACCAGCTCCAAATTATGCTTGGCCTAAGCTGAGTACAGAAATAGCGTAAGTGCCCAGCTCTCTATGAAAATCTGCTTTGGAAAAGTTGTACTAATGCCTGCATCTTAGTTTCCTTGGAAGCTCATGGTCTCAGACTTGAAATGGTCCATGCTATTTTCATCTCATGCATCTTGCTGGTATGATACCTGATGAGATTTAGAGGCAACCGGAATTTGTCACGTGCTGCATCTCTCTGCACATAATGGTTTGCAGCAAACCACAGGGTTTTAGAGCAGGACTAATTCCAGCCTGGTCTTTTTTTAAACTTATGTTAAAAAGCACCATAATTTTTTTAGCCAGATTTTTATATTTAGTTTTTCCCCCTGTTGTGAATTTTCTATCACTACTACCGACCAACAGAATGTAGAACCAAGCTGATTACTGCTCATGCCATGCAAGACATTGAAACACCACTGGCTTAAGGAGGTCAGATATTATTAGAATCTGTTGGTGACTCGGGCAGCAAATTGATGACAGCACATAGAATAACAATTGCAAATAATTTCTGATTTACCAGAACAACAATAAAGACTAAAGATGTGTGTGTAATGGTAAACAATATTTTGGTAGGTCAGACGAGTGCCAGGTTCCAGTGGTCACCTCCATAAAACAGAAGATGGGGACTGGGAATGGAGTGATGATGAAATGGATGAGAAGAGTGAGGAAGGCAAAGCTGCTATTTCTCAGGAAAAGGTATCTTCTGTTTGTGCCAAGACATTTATACTCTGAAAGACATTGTCTTTTGTGTTAATTGTTAGTATTTCTGGATCTTTGTTGCATAAAGCTGCATAGCTCATATCTCACTGCATTTGTTTTCCAGTCACGAAGGCTTAAAGAGGAGGAGAATGCAGAGGTAAAAATGTCTTTATCAATTTTTTTTTCTTTCAAGCATTTGAGTAAAGGGATTTCTTTTTCATGTCTGCTGTTAGAAATGTGAATGGAGGTGGGAGTATTGTTCTGCAGCCTTGTATGACAAGCACTTGTGAGGATAGAACTGTATGCCTTTGTGCCTTTAACAATGATCTCCAGCACACAGTGGATAAGATGGATAGGAATTTAAAAGTCATGTTATGTTTGTGCCCAGGAGAATTCATGAAGAAAGGTAATTTGGCTGTTTTTAATGAATCTTTGTAACTAGATCATGCTAATTGCTGTCTGTAAGGGTAATGAAGGCTGCATTGGAGTAGCCAGAACATCTCCAAATATTTTTTTCTTCTTAGGATCTATATCATGACATGTAACTTATAATTAAAATATATCCTTCCATACACAGTACATTAGTTCAGTACTGAAGCATATTAGATTAATTCAGAATAATAAAATACTATACAGAATTTTGTGGCCCTGTGCTAAGTGTGGGAAGCATTGCTGCTATAATCAATTGTTTAATAGGAATATAGCTTAAAGACTAAATGGGTTTTAAAAATCTCTGTTCCTTGGGTGGGTGACCATTACCACTTCACCTGCAATTTTAGATTCTCTGATTTTCATTGGTGTCAGAGAAATCTTCTAAAAGCCTAGCAGCTTCCTGCCAGATTTAGTCCCATTAGCTCCTGTGATGACCCCAGTGTCTCCATTGCAGACCTAACTTACACAGCTCCTCAGCATCTGAGATACTTAATGTGAGCTGGGTACAAAAAAAGGACTTTCACCACACAATCTTTCTGTCTTAAATGTTGAGAGTTTTACTGCTTGTGACTCAGTTTATACAAGTAACTCATAATAAGAAAAGTTGCTTAGTTTATGAAAGAGAAAAAACCTCTGTTTGAAGTCGTCTGTTGATTTTTGTTTCCCAAATTGCTCTAGAAGATGACTTGGAACTAAAACTAGTGCGTCTTGTCATTGTTGGTGTGTGCCTCTTGGGTCTTTGGGATCCACATTCCTATATACTGGCATAACATGACTGTTGATGATGCAGAAATAAGAGTAGCTTATATGAATGGAAGGATTTTAATTGAAGTAGAAAAAAACCCTGCTCTCATTTTAGTGATTGTTAAAAATAATTTTCCAAAAATTCAATGTTTACTGAAAATATACAGATAATAGAATATGGATCTTGTGTAACTTTTTTTTTTTTAAGTAGCTTTTATACATAAAACTGTTTAAAAACCTGTCATATGAAATTTGTGATGCCAGTCTTTATTTTGGGAGGGCTTCTGAACCCTTTGTAACCTTTCAACAGGCTGTTCTGTGACTGGTGGCAGTATGCCAATTTGGGTACGAGATCATAGTAGGGTAGAGGAACCTGGTGCATTCTGCACATAGGATACACTTTTACTTGAGACTTCATACAGATTTGAGTTGAGACCTGGGAGGATATTGCAGTGTGAGGGAGGAGTGATAATATGAAAGATATCAGTGTTCCTGATTTTTCTGTGGAAGACATCCTCTGAGCTGTGATACCTGCTTTGATATACTGCTAGTTCCTTGCATATGGGTAGATGTAAGACTTCCTTAACAACCAAAAGTGTTACACAAAAGTAATGTGAGTAGCAGTTTGGAATTCTCACTGTGTGCATATTATGTAATGGGTGATTATGGCTTTGGTGCAAAGTGGATTATAAGCTCCTACACTCAGTGCTTTAATGCAAGCCTTATTTATTACTTGTTTCTCTGCAATTGAAATATGGGAGTTTTACTGGTATCAACTGTATTACAGGCTGTGTACTGAAAGCTTTTAAAGGGTTTCTGCGAGTTAGCACAGAATATTTAACACATTCTCTAACTTCAAACTGTTAGCATGGAAAGCTTTTTGTGATTTTTTTTTTTCCCTTTGGTTTCCTTTACAAGACTATTTGCTTTTTCTTAATAGACTCAGCCTGCTGTTAGTGAGGAGTACAGTGAAGTTCCATGTGCAGTGAATCTTGTCTTAAGATTAAGGTAAGAGATCCTTCTATTTATTTAGCTGTGTTATCTTGATCTTCCTCATTACTTTCATAATATTAACATAAAATCAGTGCTGAAGTGTATAATCTTCCAGTAAGACCAGTATGAATAGTGTTTCTGTGAGTAATTGCTGTCTTTTAATTGCTTACTGAAATAGTGTAAAATGAAAAGCAGAATATGAATGTGTCTTCAGGCTAAGTGTACCCTTCATTAAGTGTTTTCTTTCTTTTTTTCCTTATAATGCAGAATCACAGTGAGAAGTTTTTAATGACTTTCTTTCACACTTCAGCAGTCAGCCTCTGACAGAAATAAGCCATAGCTGTATTACAAGTTGCCTACTCAAAATGTTTTTTCACTGGCAACTTTGTTCAACCACTGTGGAGAAGAAATGAGTATTTTAGAAAATGGATAAAATATGTTGTCTGATTTAAATTTTTACTTACAGTAATTTCATGATTATAAGCCATACCATTTTGACTAAAATTTTACTCCCACTCAGGAGCGGCTAATATATGAAAAAAGTTCGGAAATTTCCAACCCCAGAAGTGCAGCCAAGGTGCCAAGCTGAGCACCTGCCAGTAAAACCTGGGATTGCGTGATTGTTACAAATTGGTTACTCTGTTGCGTGGTGGGTGGAGGTGGGCTCCATGCCGGCAGCGCGGCGGCAGGGGAGGCGGGGAGCTCCCTCCTGCCGGCCTCGCGGCCCAAGGGAGAGGTGGGGGGCTCTGTGCTGCCATCCCCATGGCTCGGGGGGAGACGGGGGCTCCCTCCCGCCAGCACTGCAGCCCAGGGTGGAGGCGGGGGGCTCCCGCCCCCACCTGCCGCTGCAGGAACAGGCAGGCTCTGTCCCCACCTTCCACCGCGGGAGCAGGGGGGGTCCTTCCTCTCCTGCCACCACTGCCGTGGATGCCGGCGGGCTCCATCCCCACCTGCCGCCACCGCTGCGGGTGCCGGCGGGCTCCATCCCTGCCTGCCACCATGGGGCAGCGCCGGGCTGGGGCAAGTGAGCCGGGTGGCAGTGGTGGCCAGCCCCGAGTGGCCCCACCGAGCGGCCGAGCCAAGCCAGTAAACCCCGCGATCCCGCAATTCTGTTGCTAATTGGCAACTTTGTTGCACGCGGGTCCTCGCTGCGAATGACAGAGTGGCTTATATTTGGGTGTGGCTTGTGTATGGACAAAGAACAAAATGTTGCCGACACTCGTAGATGTGGCTTATAGTCAATGCAGCTTGTAATCGTGAAATTACTGTAGTTGAAATGAGTCAGATTACCTTTCATTAAAATCAATTTATAACTAAGATTTGAATTGCTTAATTATGCAGTCTAGTTCTTGGATAAAACTATTTTTTCATACAAAACTTTGATAGCTTTTTATGTGTATGATAGCTTTTTAATATTTTTTCTTTAAAAACTTATTACCACTCACTTTAAAACTTGCTTACATCCAGTTTGTGTTGACAGGATATCTATGAGAGGTTGTAAATTCCTAATTATAGCTATAGAGAAAAGTTAAATGTTACAATTTTTTATGCTAACAAAAAGATAAGAAGTCAGAAATAATTAGAAAATTACAACCAGTACGTTAGAAACAAATACCAGATTTGTGCATAAACAACTTCAAAAATTGTTAGTGTCCTGATTCCAACTGTTTGTAATCAGAAAAAAAACAATTACATAGAATGAGTGCCAACTTTGAAAATCTATTTTCTTCCCCTCTTTTGACTACTTCTCTAGTGACAGCTGCAAAAAAATTGCTTGCCTGCCAAAGGTTGTGGATTAATGAATTTTATTGTAGGGATAGGAAAGACTTGGAGATTATTTGGAATCATTTTAGTTGTCCAATTTACATAACTGCCCAGTTATGCTATCAATATTCTTTTTCATCTCTCTGCTGGCAGGTAGATGAAACCATTTACAAGCAGACCAATTTGTACTACTGTGTGGACGTACCAGTGAGGTGCTTTGGGTGTCTATAAATTATCATGAAACCCACAGAGTGATTAGCTTCTTACCCAGTTATTTGCAGTGTTGGTATATTCAGAGGGCAAACATTTTAGACCTGCAAGTATAGTGAAACATCAGGGATTATGCTTTCAGTTTTCTGCAGCTCTTAAGCCAAAAGTGAAGGAGGGCTGGTCCTGGGAGACTTGAGTTGCTAAGCTCTTACTTGTGCAATGAACTTCTGTTCTTTTTAAGAATCCTTTTTAATTCATGGCTAGAAAGCATTCCCTCTCCCTACCTTCTCTAAAAGCAAGTCTCTAGTAATGAGGTTAATTTCTTCTATTTATGAACATATAGGTGGTTATTAGTAGAGAGGGAAGAAACAAGAATTTCTTTTTTAGGAATCAAAGTTTCTCTTAAACAGAAAAAAATAATCTTGAAAAGCAGATATGGTCTGGAGCCTGGCAACACTGTTGGCAGCATCTTGAAAAAACAAAAATCTGATGCAGAGTTTTAATTTAACTCTTCTGCTTTTGAGGGAAGAATGCTCTGTGGTGTAAACCTCTGTCCCATGTGAGCTCTGGCTGTGTCCTGTCTCAGTGGTAGGAAGTGTGCAGAGTTATAAATCTTTGCACAGGCTTTGCTTCTGCTGGAAGCCTGAGAATGTGAGTAGGGTCAGAGCTAGCACATGAGCAGTGTGTGTGTGTGTGTGTGTGTGTGTTTGGGGGGAGTGGAGGGGTGCAGGCTGCACTGAATAACACACTCTGCTTTTGCACTTTGACATTTTATGAAGGGCTGATTTGACCATGAGGGGCTACAAACTGCCTGTATCTCTACCCAGCAGTGTAGATTCAGAGATAGTAATTAGAATTTCTTTATATTTGCTAATTTAAAAGCAAGAGTTGTTTTGTTAATGGAACATTCACCAAAGCTCCGGCAGTCACTGACTGACCATAGATATTGTCTTTAGCAAGGTACCTTTGGTAGCACTTGAGTTGTGCTTCCTGTTCACTGTTGGGGTAAGGAGATGGGCAGTCTTGAAAAGGAGCAAGAGGTGGGGCGGTGGGCAGGAAGAAAGTGCTCCTCTGCTTTGCTCCTTTTTCCTCTTCTACAGTGAGGCTACAGTCTGAAAACCCATCACATTTTATGCACCCGTGCAATTTTTTTAATAGTACCCATAAAAATTAAAAATTACTTTCTTGAAGGAGGAATTCTGGCAGAAGAATCAATAGATGTAAGTAATTCTTTACCTGGATGGTCAGGTTCTATTTTTTTCCCCCGGTCAGAGCAGTGTTGGACTCATTCAGTAGGGTGCGCTAAATTAACACCATCCTCTGTTTACTGCAAATGCCTTGTTGTGGATCAGAAACACAACTCGTTCTGAAATAATCTTTAAAGATTCTCATGGTACTCTTTATACATGTGGTGGTATTTAACTCCCCTTACTCAAGTTGAAATAACTGATTTATCTGTCTTTAACTTGTATTTAATACCTTTCTGCTTTCATAGTTTTCTCAGTGTGAAGTAACTTGTCAAAAATTATCTACTGTCAGGGTTGCTTCATTGACTGGAGACAGCAATTTCCAATTTATTTTCTATCTTTTGCAGTGTTGTGTCTTGGAGTACATTGCCCCAAAAGGGAAATTATCAGCAGTCTATTTTAGGTAATTCCATGCAAAACTCTTGAAAGGCTCAAGTATTAAATGCTTAATATGGGCCATTAGTGTTTTAAAGCTCAAGTATAGTTAAGAGACTGTGTTTGAATTTTGCAGTGAACTGAAAATACTGGTTCTCACTGGCTGGATCTGTCACCACAGTGTGTAACTCTGACCCAGCCTGAGCAGCTGTCACTTTGAAATGCTGATGCTTCACCCTCAAGAGGAAGTGGTATTTGAGAATAGGGAGAAATGAAATCTGTAATCCAAATTTTTTCCAGTAAGGCTGTGTACACCACGTGTCTCAGCAGCAGACCCTGGCAGGAACTCTGCAAAGAGGGGCTGAAGACAATTGTCGGTGATTTAGTCTTCCAACAGGACTGTTCATAGCACCAGGGAGAGGAAGTGGGGAGGAATTACCACTCTGGATTTGAAATTTCCAATCTAACCACCAAGCTGTTGCAGTTACAGATTTAGGAAGGTCACTGTTAGAGGGTTTGACTACTTGGATTAATAACCAAGATATTTCATGTTAAAGTAGGAGACTTGTTAATGGTTAATAGTTAAGAATTGCAAATTATCTGAAGCAATCTCAGATGGTTAAATTAGCTCCTGTGACAGGAAGATAATTTATTGACAGTAATTTGGAATGTCCCAGGACCTGATTTAATACAGCTCCTGCACACTAGATAAATTAAGCCTATGGAAGAATAAAAGGGGCAAGTGGAGATATTTTACTGGCAAGTGGGATATTTCTGTTGTATTATTTTAAATAAAGTGTAGAGAAAATGCTAAGGCAGAATTGGCTTAGCATTATTGTTTACTTGTAAATTCTGTGCGTATGTATAATAGAAAAACTTATTTTTACTGCTATTGTAGCTGGAAACTGTGGCATTTGATGAGTTCTGAGAAATATACCTTCTGGGGATCTGGGCAGACACAGGTCCAAGGAGTAGCTGGTAGCAGGTTGTTGCCTGTTCAGTGCTGCAGCTGCAGAGTTGTTAGTGCTTGAGTCAAATGTGATTTCCTGTGTGTACCAGAACTCAGGTGGTGAGGTATTGCTCACTAGTTTCAGTACAAGCTGAAGTGCTGATCTTCCTGCTTTTAGGTTGGCCTATTTTTTTGACCTCTTTCTTAAAAAATTAATTACATGTAAAGTCACAAGAAAAATGCACTTGGCTGGAGGTACCTAGTAGAGCTACTCTTGTGTTGGTCAATACCTAAGTTTGAAGCTTACACTTACAGGAATAAAACCTTAAGAACTATGAACAAGCAAATCCTAAAATCTGTTCTGGCTAAGGGCAGAATGAGTTTGATAATTGGCTTAGTACTATAAATTAAAGTTCTCAATTCTCATTCTGTTTAAAACAATTGTATAGGTTTGTTTTGGTATGTTAAGCAAAAACTTCCATCATTTCAATCTCTCCTGTAAGAAGTGGGGCTGGTATATATCTTCCCCCAATGATATCAATATCAATGCTTATATTGACATATATCTCAACATTTTTGCTATTCAAGTGGCTTCTATTGTCAAGTGTATTTAATGACAACATCCACAAAAACACTCCCAGCTGTGGAGTAGCTTTACAGCTGTAAAGTAACAGAACTTCTGTATGGCCTGGAAATTGATCCAGTTACAAACATCATAAACAAAACCATTTGTATGGTTCTTGAAATAAATGTGCCTGTGATTACAGCTTATTGAGCTTTATTTTGGCAACACTTCTAAGGGTTTGTCCTGTGAATCGGGGAGGTGTGGGGATGTGGTTACTGAACTGAATTTTATTTTCATTTAAATACCCTGTGTTACCATGATTAAATCATGACTGAAATCAGTAAGCAGGATTTTATTGATTTTAATCCTGCTTTTTTTTTTTTTACATCTATTATTTCCTTCAAAGCTTGCTCTTCAGAAATGGTAAATTATGTATTTCTTATTCACTACTTCAGGATGTTTTTATGCCTTGCTGTATTTTTATTGAAAATAAATTAAAAATTGAAAAATTTACTTACATTATGACTAGATAATCCTGTATGCAGTTGCTATACCATCATTCATTCATAGAGAAATGATATATTTTTTAATCAAAACAATGTAAAATTTATAATTATTGAATCAAGGAATCAATATACTTTCTCTGCTTATTAAGTTTAGGTTTAACAGGAAGATTTGCACGTCTAAATATTTACATGGAAAGGAATTTGGCTTTTAACCTGCACAGCTGAGGTTGTAAATTATGCAGGCAATTGCATTTAGGGATATTGCTGATATTGAAAATTTTTTATTCCATTCTGCCTTCTTTTGTACTATTTACAAAAGAAAAGAGGAGAAATAAAAAATAACAATGATAAAAATTTAGCATAGCAGAAGACTTGGCTGGTGAAGCTGATTTACTATAAAGAGAAAGTTTGGCAGGATAAACAGATGAAACCTTTGAAGATACGAAAACAAAGCTTAGACTTTTTTTCCATGCTTCACACTCTTTTTGATAAGCTAGTCATGATCCATAACTTTTAGATGGATGATATACAGATTGTAATTTTTGTGGTGGCTCAGGTGTCTTTCTGGCTTAGCTAAGTCTCCTTTTGTTTGACAGTGATATACTGACAGGTGATCAGGACTGTAAAACTGAGCCACTGGCATTGAAAGGATGCACACGTCCGTGGAGTTTTTGATTCAACATCTTTAAAACTTTCTTGGATTTGGATAAAGTCCAAAGTTTCTTTGTGCCTTCCCCTCAAAGCCTGTTTTGTGCACTGGGGAATTACAAGGTTCTATTAAAAAACTCCATGTACCTGCAGAACTTGTTGTAAGTCTTTTGTCTTGATTTCATAAATAAAATCACTTTTCCAGAGCTCTATTCTCAAACACCCCCAGCCTCCTGGCAATGATTGGCCTTTCACGCCTTCTGATTTAAGGAACTGAAATTTTGCTTCAAGCATTGTGGCTATTTTTCAATGCTGTACTTGAAGAATTTGTCACTGGAATAACAGGTTATAATCCCTCTTCTTGTGCACCAGGCATGCAGAGGCATACAAAGCAAGGCTTTGCGTGCTTAATCTCTAAGTTGCTCTGGTATTTATCAGGCAGGCAGATGCTGTATGACTTCAGTCATGCAGCTAATATATGTTTGGCTTCCTTAAAGTGTGCACTGATCAATAATATTTGGTATCGAGACATACGGAGATCTTTCAGAGATACACTCAGAGTGGATAAGTTAAATTACAGGCAAATCCAGAAAGTCAACTATAACCATAGCGTGCTGTGATATTTTAAAAAGTGGATCATTATGTGCATATTTCCCCTCTGTTACTGAAATGCTCTCTGAATACACCCAGGAGATTTTTTAACATTACTGATGTTCTCTGTACTTAATTACAGTTCTTTCTAGGAAAATTCTGGTTCAGATCACTTCTAGTTTCTACCAAACATTAAGATTTTACCACATTAATAAATTCTAAGTATAATTGTGTGTGCCCTTCCTTGTATTTCAAGTACTTGTTAAAAACTGATGCTTTTTAGAAGTTAAATCTTTATCACTTGTCTTAAAAAAACTAATGTGCTACTTCAGAGTAATTTCAGAGGAAAAAACTCATCATCAATATTGCCATCTTCGCTGCAAAAAACCTGATAGCTCTTTGCCAAAGTTATTCCCACTGCTGATATATGAGAGCAGGTAGGAAGTGTGAACTTCAGAAAAGATGATACAAGTGAATACTGCTATTCACTGCCTGTGCAGTGAAATGAGTCACTGATAACTGAGGCAAAAAATATTGTTTCAGAATTTGCTGCTTGACTTAGCTGGAAATGAACATAGCAAGTCAAAAAACTGAAGGGCTTTTAATGTTCTTCTGATTTAGCTTCTGGCATCAGCAACTGCAGAAAGAGAGAAGCAACATACTTGGATATAGATATATTTAAAATGTCTCCAGTTCTAACACTTCTTTGTCATAATATGTAGACTTGGGGCTGTAAGCCAGTGGATTGAGAGAAAGGACTTAATGTATATATGTCATTTCTAAAACGTATCAGTTTTCTTGTGTTTCTTCTGTCACACATTTCATAGACCATCCATTTCTACTAGACAGAAAGCACTCTAGTTTCTTTTGAATCTTAAGCAATTTGGACCTCTCAGCTACAGATAGAAGTGTTGTAAAGACTTCTCTTGAAGGAGAAGGCATCAGCTGCCCTGGAGCCTTGGACAGTGCTCCTAGCTGATCTGATTGTGACCATAACTATTTCCTTGGTGGCTGGTTTTTTCAATGTGCACTTGCCTTTTCTGCACGGTAAGTGGCATAGAGACAGTAAATCCTTAACAGGTAACTGCTGCTGTCTCATTCCAACAGCTTAACAGCCAAATGATAGTGTTTCATTTTGGCACTGGCTGTTTTCCACTCTTCAAAGCATCATTTGGCTGTGCTTTGCTGTTTGTGTTGCTGCTTCCTCTTGATGTGTACTGATTAACAAGTGTTTGCATCCTCTGAGGCATCTGTTCTTGTACCCAAGATCATGTGATAGTAGGGGCATTTTTTGTGTATTAAACTGTTGAGTCCTATAACTACAGTAATTTCACTACTATAAGGCGCTCCCTTTTGACTAAAATTTTCCCCCGAACCCAGAAGTGCGCCTTATAGTCCGGTGCGCCTTATATAATGGACAAAGTTCAGAAATTTGCCAACCCAAAAGTGTGAGCCGCGAACACCCCCAGCTGCAGGAGCTACAGCCCCCCAACCCGAGCCACCACAGCCCCGGCGCTGCGGGAGCCCCACGCCCCGCCCAGCCACAGGAGCCCTGTGCCGCAGGAGCCCCATGCCGCGAGGGCCAGGCGGCACTACGGAGCCGCGAGGGGGAATGGCACAGTGGCAGTGCCGAGCCGCGGAGGACAGGCGCCACAGTGGCAGTGCCGAGCGAGGGATGGGCGGAAGGGCGGCCACAGCGCCGCGGTGAGTGTGGGGCAGGCTGAGCTCAGATCAGCCTGGTGCACAGAGCAGGGCTCAGGAGGTGAGCTCAGCCTGGTACCCAGAGCAGAGATGATTTGGGGACACAAAAACTTTGGCACACAGTGAAGATTCGGGGCACCCAGAGCATCTCCCACGCTGTTCTCACACTGTCCCCTCAGTGTCCCTGTGTCCCCAGGCTGCCTTTGCCTGCATCAAGCAGCCATGGCAGCAGCGGCCGCTCAAGGTGTACGGTGGCCGCATGGCTGAGTCCATGCTGGCCATCCTGTGCCACATCCTGCGGGCAGAGCCCCTGCTCCGGGAGCACCTGGGCTGGGAGAGGGAGGGAACCACGCCTGAGGCGGCAGCACCGTGGCAAGCGAGGGGCGGGCAGCAGGGTGGCGGCAGCAGAGCCGTGAGGGGGAATGGCTTGGCAGGAGCACTGAAACGAGCGAGGAACAGGCGGTACGAGAGGAGCGCCGAGCCGAGCGAGGGACAGGCGGCACGGCGGCTCTGCGGAGCCGCAAGGGGGAAGAACACCACGGCAGAACGGAGCCACAAGGGGAAGGCGGCCCTGCGGCTGCGCTGAGCCGCGCCAGCCAGCACTGGGGGTGGGCGGGAGTGCCAGGGCCACTGCACAGGGATGGCGCCTGGGGCTACCTTTGAAAGTGTACGCCAATCTGTGGAAAAATGTTTCCAAATTGTGTACCTGCCAGCAAACTCCATGATTGCGGCTTTCCGTTACTAATTCATTACTTTGTTGCGTGTGGCACGGATCTTCGCCGCAAAAAAAAAGTGCGCCTTATAGTACGGTGCGCCTTATATGATCTACAAAGTTGCAAAATTTGCCGACTCCCGGGGGGTGCGCCTTATAGTCCAGTGCGCATTATGGTCATGAAATTACTGTACATTGTGAAACATCATATACTAAACTTATTTCCTTTTCCAATAACATATATAGAAGGAGCTAAGTTGTAAACTCATGGAATTTTTCCAGAACCACTGAAGTAAATGGTAAGGTTTTAATGAACTTCAAATAGCTGTTTATTTTCGGAGTGCATTTTATTAATACTGTAGGATTGTAGTCCCATTATTCTTGGTGGCAATCTGGAAGCAGAAGAGAATTCAAACATCTCTTTTTCTGTTACCGAAAGTTAGCAGCAATGCCTTTTCCTTTAATTTTAGAATTGACCTGAAGTAAAACTAATTTGAGAAGAGCCATCTCCACAATAATTTGTAATGGAGGAGCCTGGGTATTGATTAGTAAATGACAACTGAGCATGAAAATGTTAGAAAGAAAGGGGTTTGCATAAGCATGTGGTGAATCCTCAGGAGGCTAATGCTTCTTTACAAATGTTCTATTCTGTTGTGTTTATATGATCCCACAGGAGCCTTTGAGTTCTGATTCACAAAATTACACTAATAAACAGACTTCCTCTTATTCCTCCTTTGATTCATCTGTGTGCGTAGTATCGTGACTTCAGAAATCAAGAAAGTGAGGACAGGAGCAGGAAAAAAAGAGAACTGTGATTTCTGTTGAGGTAGGAGAGGATTCTCACTTGCTCTGCCCTAGATTAATAGCTACATTCCACAGCTGAAACATAAGAAAATTGTAAGGCAGGAAACATAAATGTATAGAAGATTGAGACCTGGATAAACCTTAAATATGGGATGAATGAATATGTTTACTTGTTTATTCCAAGATTTTATTCCCTCATCCTTTTTATAATTTGAAAGTAAAGTGCCAGTTTGTATTTCACTATTGTGCGTGTATTAACTATGTTCTGTAAATAAGGTTGAAATAAAGTTTTAATCAAAACTGAGAGATAAGAAATAGATACTACAGATCATCAGTACAGGTATTTAATACTTAAGATTCTACTGTTAATATAAAATGGAACACCTGTGAAATAAGCTAAAGGTTTGAAAACAAGGCTACACAGGCTACATGGGGAAATGTGTTTATCTTGGGCTTTCTGCCTTAAGCACATGAAAGAGAAGAATGGGTGATACGTTACTGAGAGAAGGCAGATGACCTTTTGAAATTTGAGTGACATTTGGTGAGACCAAACATTTATCTCCAGCATTTTTTCCAGCAAGAAAAAAAATGCAAGTAAAGTTTCTTTTAAACAAACCTGCAAACCCCACTCTTCTGTGCTTTCCCCCCCCTCCAATATATTTCTTGCATTGTATGCACGAAGATCTTGCCCCAGAGATGTAGAATGAGAATTGGATGAATACAGCTCTGGGATATACAACCAACCTATCACCCTGATTAGTCCACTTCATTTTGATGTGAACTTCTGCATTCTCTCCAGTCTAAATGAACAAGTCATTTGAATCCTTCTGTGGTTTTAATTACAGCAACAAGTGCAGTGAGGTAGTGCAAATGCCAGACTCCTTGCCCTTGCTTCTTAGGCTTTGCTGTCTTTTTTTTTTCCATTCTAACTTTGCTTCCATGGTAGTTTCAATGCAGTTCAAATTTTAGATGATAGAAACATCTGTGGGGCTGAAGTTTTGTACTTCAGTGAAGTGAGATTGTGTGGGTTTTTTGTTGTTTTTTTTGTTGGGTTGGTTTTTGGGGTGTGTTTTTTGTTAAAGCACACTGGCTTAGACTAGTCCCTGATGGTGGGGCAGTTCCTGTCCTGGTGGGAATAGGGCTCATTAGGAATGTGAGGAGAGGAAAAGCTGACTGGTGAAGGGTGCCATATGACACCATTGTTATGGTGCTTTTCATAATGAAGTTTCTACAGTTCTGGTTAAAGATGAGCTTATTTCTGGTTTTAGAAAAGAACACATATTCTGCATTCTGCTGTTGTCTCTTCAAGTCATGAGTCAGCTGTGGTGGTTACCATTCTGTCAGTACCTGCAGTTTTGGACACTTAGCTCCCTACATCAGTCTTTAGAAACCACATATAATGACTGAGTAGCTGAAGTCTGAGAATTAGACAAGCAATGCAGAGACAAAATGTGGATGTTCTTACACACATGCACATGCCCTTCTTTTGACTTACCTTGTCTGAGAATGTTTTTCTTACATTAGTATGCAGTTAGTTAGCTATGGTAGGATGCATCTCATCCAGGAATAGGGACTCCCCGTGAGGGCTGTATGGAATATGCTGAAGCTTATGTGAAATAGAAGCTGATGTTTTAGATAACTCTGCATAAGAAAGTATGGATACATTTGTGAGGGTAAAAATGGTAGGAAAAATGAAAGAAAATCTACTCCTTGATACGTAATCAAAAGTATGCCAGCATGATTTAGTCCTAAAGTTTAATTTCCAACACATCTCATTTTCTTAAATTGCACTTACATGACAGACATTCTTCTAAGGACAAAAGAAATAATGACATTTAATGTCTCTAATTTACAGTTGTATCACTGCACAAACAATTTTCTGTTTTAATTCAACAATCACATCTTTTGTCAATCATGTGGAACAGAGATAAGTGACTATAGCAGGAATTATGCTATCATTAGGTAATTATTTGAAGGCTTTATCTTTAAATGCAAATGCCTGAAATCTCTCTCATGTCTTATGATTTTGTCAGTAGAACCATGTCAATCTCAACAGCTGCATAAGTTGTTTATTGTCTAATCCTTCTTTTGGTCAATATTTGCAATGTTTAGCAAATAACTTCCTTCAAAACAGAATATCTTTCTTTTATATCCTAATGACAGGATTGCCAAAGTTTGTAGGTGAAGGGCCAAGTGGGTGGCCCTTGTGCTTTTTCTACTTCCAGGAGGAAGCATTATTCCCTTGAAAATCAGATCTAAAAATCTTGATGTGCACATCAAGTGGTTCTGATGGAAATAAAAATATAATGAAAGTTTCAGAACATGCTTTCACAAAGTGTGAAGTTCTAGATGCTGAAATTACTTTGCCAGAAAGATGGCTGACAAAATGGCTTAGCATGGCGTGCTTTGGTGCCCCTTATTCAAAGCATTCTGAATTCTTCCTGTTGGAGGTGAGTGCATAATGAAAATCAACTTGCAGTGAATTAAAATGAACAAAACTATTTAAAATTTACTACTTTTAAAAAGAGGTGAGGGGTGGGCTGGTTTTATCCGTGATAATCAAGGTATATTAGTCTGTAATGGCACAGAGCTAGAAGCACATGAGGGATTATAAGAGACGGTAAAAAGGTCTGAGTTGGCATTTTAAAACAGAAATAACTTTGTCACAAATACATTTGAGGAAATAGGAACCATTAAGAAATGATGAAGAAAATAAAATTATTAATCACAAAGATACTAAGTGCCTTTCTTCCAATCCTATTTTTATGTAGCAGAAATAAAGTCTGTGTGCTGCTGCATGATGAGAGTGTAATGGATGTAAGTAAAAGAAAGGAACAAATGAAACACTGCTTGGAAACTCTGCCTACAAATAAATCAACAAACCCAAACAGTTGTCACCAAGGGAACTAGCAAACTAATTTGCAGTTACAGTGACATTAACTACAACTAGAAAAGTGTCTAAAGGCTGGAAAAGAGGATGAGGAGCTTCTAGGGGAGAACTGAAGTGCATCTTCTATTCAGTGGATTATATAATGGAATACATAATTTATGGAAATCAATAAATGTCTGGAAGGTAATGGAACAATAAGCAAAAGCACTTACAGGCTTCTAGCAAATTAATCTTGCAAAACTTCCATTGTTTTGCTTTCCTGAATAGTTGTATACCATTACAGGGAAAGCAGCAGGGTCCCAAGTTGAAAATATTTCAGAGTGCAACAATTCTCAATAGCAAAGTTGGATTGCTGAATACATACCAACCTTCAGTGAATTTTCACCTTGACTAAAATAAATTGATTTGACTCCTTAACTATTTATTTGGGTTATTTTGAAACTTGGAAATGAAGTAACATGCACCCCATGTGCATCTTGCTGGAGGAAAGAGTGTATCAGGAGCAGCTTGTTTCACACAGTGGTGAAAAGCTGCTAATTTTCATGAGAATTCTTAATTGCTTGGTGGTTTTTTTTTATGTGGTAGATGTTCTGCTTATGGGAGGTCTGTAGAAAGATGTAATTGGAGAACTTAATGTATTGGGCTTCTTGGTCATAGAATCAGAATGGTTTGGGTTGAAAGGGACCTAAAATATCACCCATTTCCTTCCTCCTGGTTTACCTCTGCAAAGGTGTCAAAATTTTTATTTGCTTGATTTGTTTCCTCAAAAGTATGGGCAGGAAATGATCACATATTCAGTCAGAACACTTCTTATTTAAGAATAATGCTAAATTTCTATGCATTTTCCTTCTTTTTAAAAAAGAACTTTTTGTCAAAAGGGAAGTTGTAGATGGGTCTTAAGTTGATGTTTTTAAAATTTTGTTGTTGTGTTATTGTTGGATGTTAAAACAAAATCCACATTTTTCTAGGAGAGAGAGAAAGGGGGAAAAACTGTGGTTCATACTAATTCTCTGTTGAATAAAAATAGACAGTGCAATATTCCATATAATGGACGCAGACTTCTACAGCAGAAGTAAATGAACCTTGTAAATCTGTACCTGGCTAGCTTCATTAACTGTAGCTTTGTTTTAGTGATCTTAAACTCCTATAGCTCTTTATTTAGAGTAGAATTTTGAGAACCTGAAACTCCTTCAGCTTTGAAGCATTTCGTTGATTCCGTAAATGAGTACTTTTCATTTTAAGCACTGCATGTGGCCTACTCATTTTTCAGGGTTTGCTGTCTTGCTGTTGTGTGTGTTGCCAATCATTCTGGGTTTTGTATTTCTTCATGTTGCTGGTTTTGGTCCTGTAATATTCTTAGAAGCATTTAGCAAGCAATAATAGATGTAAGTCACAGCTGAATATGCCTGCCTATTGGATTTAGTTTTCCCACAGCAAGACTTCATGGCCTGGTATGCTGAAATATGAGCTTGCACAGTTTCCTTGCTGAGGAGAATAAGGAGCTGCAAAACACATTCTGTTGCTATTAGTATTTCAAGTGGATTGAGCTATTCATTAGAAAAAGAGCGGGCTACAGCAATTAGGTTCCTCCCTGTGCTCAGCTGACTTGTCATTTCCAAAAATGAGATGGCTGTCTGTTTTGCAGAGGCTAATGTTTTGTTGATGGAAGAAATTATTAACTAAACCTGAAGCTGTAAACATGTATGGGATGGAGGTTTGGGACACAGTATAAGGCCGTAAAGGAATTCTTTGACATTGCTATTAACTCCCTTATGACTGTGTCACACACACTGAACTGGTTAAAACACTCTTTGTGGCAAGCAGGAAGACAGGAAACCTTGGGATTTAATATTTTACTGCTCATTTTATGCGTAGGTGGAACCTTATTGCTGATACAAGGATGATCAGTGAAAGATTTTTTTTTTTTTTGAGTAAATAATTTACCCTTTTATAAACACTGTGCATCACTACTACTTTTCAGCAGGTAGCATTTGCTGGATACTTTGTCTCTTAAACATTTTTGTATAAATGTGACCTCAAATGGGGAGCTTTAAGTCCAAGAGAATGTTCTGTTGCTGTTAGAGGATGTGTCAGACTCAAACTGTGTTAGAGTCAATATGGCAGAGCATCTTACGAAGGTGAAAAGGAAAATATTTATCAGAGGACCTTTATTTTATCCTTTATGTTACTGAATGCATTTTTACCTTAACCATATTTTTTTGCTAGTTTTCCAAAAATTCTACCATGAAAATGCAGTGGAGTCTTTCCAGTCTAGGTGCTTTGGGAGAGCAGTATTTTCAAGGAAATACACGCTACAAAAATGTGGTTGTCAAGGCCAGAGATATTCTTGAATGTTAGGAACTGAATAGTTGTTCTGTTCTTCATTACATTTTAATGTATGCACTGACTGTTTTTCAGGAACTCCAGGAAAGAACTTAATGACATACGGTTTGAGTTTACTCCAGGCAGAGGTAAGGCTCCTGCAACTGAATTATTCTCTTACTGCTTAAAAAGACATTTCAGAAACGGATTACTGCTTATGGTTAATGCAGACTGCCTCTCTGGAATGTTTCCTACTGTGCAGAGCTTTATATTGAACCTCAGTTGAGTAAGAATTGTAAATGTATGTAAATTCTAGTGGCAAGGTTGCATAATAGATATATTAGAAGACTTTATTCACAGTATACTTTTATCAATTTCATGTGTTATTGAAATGATCTATATGATATTTAAGATCTTGCCTAGCAATATTTCTATTTTCACATTTGAAAAACATTGTAGGAAATAAAATATAGTAGCCATAAAAGTGTATGTGGTGATGGTAGTAATATTAAAGTTTCTTTCCCTTTTATAATAAAAGAAGATCTATTAACGAGTATAAAGTGCACACCATTTTTCAAATGCTGCCTTCAGCTGAAAGTTAAGCTGTATCTCTATCTTTGGTATTATTACCAGAAAGAAATTCTGGTATTGAAACTTTAAACTGTACTGCATACTTACAGAACTCTAGGCTTTCCAGTGCTAAGAGCTGTAAGAACTTGTACAGTTGTGTCTGTTTGAAGAAAACCAAGTATTATTGGGATGAAAAGCACAGAAGGCTAATATTTTGAGTAAGAAGGTATCGTTCTTGTTAAACTGCAAGCCTTTGAACTATGAACCTATTTTATATTCCTTAGAAGTCAGTATTCACTTTATTTAGAGTAGCCTTCAAAGAGCTTCCACCTAAAAATAAATCCAGATTGGAAGAGGTATCTCTTTCACAGTAAATCATAGTACCTTTCATGTGCAGTAGTTCTGTGCATGGATATATTCTGTGTTGTTTATCTGCTTTTCTTGTTGATTTAGGCAATGAGTGAAAACAAAAGAGGCCTGTTACTTAATTGGGCACATAACATCTCAGTTTGCCAAAATAATTACTTGGGAAGCAGTTACTTAAGCCATTTGAGAATTCCTGCTTGGTCAAATATAAGAGGATAGACCAGGACTGTTTTTATGGTCAGTCACTGAGGCAGCCAGAAGGCAGCTGTGCTTCTCATCTCCAGAAACTGCAGCTGGCTCAGCTACCTTGCTTTTCACTGTGTGGGAGGTTCTTGAGGAAATTATAAAACTTTGTGTAACTGCCACAAAGCATGAGCTCCATTAGGGTGTCTGGTGTTAGGGCCACATTACAGTTGAGACTTAGCCAGAATTTAGGTTTGTTCCTGCTGTTCCTGCCTACTTACATCTAAACCTTCTAAAGTCTTTATCCAGGGCAAGTACTAGTCACAGGGACTTAGGAGTTAACCCACTCAGGTACAGCAGTTAATAGAAAATCCATCCAAAGCTTTCAATTTTCTGAGTCACAATACTTAAAAGCTATTTAAAACCTGGATCTCAAAATAATGACTGTTCATGTAAGTCCTTTACCCGACTTGTAACAAACAAGAAAGCCTGTTCCCTCTGTCTCTGTCTGAATATGCAGAACAATGGAGGGCATAAAGAAAACTGTGAAAATAAACACTAAAGCATTGTTTATTTTCTTGGTTGTGAAGATACTAAACTTGTAAAATGTCTATGAGGATGTAATTAGATAACAGAGGAGAAATGGTAGTGGCCAGGAGAGGTCTTCAGGGGTTTGCAATGAATCAAGTCATTATCTTATGTGATTTGCTGTGCAGAGGCTGATAAGATAATTATCTTTTTTCTTCCTAATTAAACATAATTTTGAATTCAATCCTGTCTGCATGTGTTTTGGAACTAAAATATATTTTTTGTTAAATTGCATTGGATGACTGATACTTTTTGTTGTTCTTGTGGACTCTCACACGTATTCCTTTCACCTTTTGGACAGACACAGCAGATGGCGTTTCTCAGGAGCTGTTCTCTGCAGGCCTGGTTGATGGCCATGATGTAGTTATAGGTAAATTGCATTTTTGTTTGCAATTATGCTCTTGTGACAAGTTTGTGTTAAATGGATGTGAAAAAATGTTTTCTGTGATGCTGGTTTTCAGAAAATCTTTTTTGTCCTAATTTTGCTTTCATGTATTCATAGTTCAATCAACAAGGCAATTTTGATACCAGTCCAAGGATTGCTTTTGGAAGTCAGATCACTTCAGTAGTTTGAGAGGGGTGATATAATACAGTTCTCCTGAAGGATTATTGACAATTCTATGATTAAGAATTTTTGTGATAACTTCATATTTTTGTTAAACAATAAAATGATTTGTTGAATATTGCAGAGTGTGCTTTGGCAGCTCTAAAGTTAGTAAGTCTTCTGTTTGGGTTCATAGAAGGAGGAGCAAGACAGTGTTTAGGACCAATGGAAATTGCATCTAGTAGTGTTATTTCTGTGGTAAAAAATGGGTAATCAGAAATGTTTTCTGGTGGCTGCAAGATGCTTCTTTATTTTTCTATTCCATGCTTAGTAATGGTTTAATTTTTTTTTTTGCTTGAAATTCAGTGCCTTCTAAAGATAAATAATTTGGAAGTGCTTATTTCTTTGCATCTTCTTCCTTTGTTTTCGATGCTCAAGACCAGTAGATGTATAGTCAGTAAAATCAGAGGGCGATAGTATATACTAGATGAGGGAGAACTGAATTGAGGAATACAACCAGGTGAATTTTTGTATTGTGGTCAGAAACAATTCTTACCAGTAGGTTATTCCTTACCAAACTCCTCAGTGGTAGGGAGAGTGTTTTACAACTCCAGGAGTTCATGACTAGCCTGGAAGATTATCTAAAATATATTCTCACTGCATTTGTAGTTAAACTTTCTGAGAGATGCCAGTACTTTTTGCTTTTGGATGATCAGAATACACATTAATTCTAGCTGATCTAAGAACTAAAATTGCTATCTGATCTTTTACCTTTATTTCTGAAGAAAAAGTATTTTAGGGATGCTTGTAGATGGTACAAGCTGTAGGCACTCTTAAAGTCACTTCTACTGCATGGTTATTTTGAGGGTTCAGGAAGAGGAGTTGCTTGGCCTTAGTTTATTGTCATTTAAACATCCAGTATGAAAAATGTCGTTACCATACTGCTGATGATATTTTTGGTAGAATTTTCATTTAGAAAAAGGATATTTTTTCTGGCCAAAACCAGAATTGTTATTTGTTTACTATTCCACCTGCCTGGGCAATCAGGTGGCACTCTGAGTCACAGCTGGTGATGCTGCAGTGCAAGTCCTGCTGGGACCCAGTGAGAAATCTTTTCCCTTCTTCATTTTCCCTGTGCTGCAAAATTCTCATTCAGTGCATAATGCCAGTACTTCTGTGAAAATGGCAGCATGAATGGAATTTGTTATCATTTTGCAAGGGGCATGATGGGGGAAAGGCAAATGAAAATAGATGTCCTTCATGTGACAAATTCCCATCCCATATTGATAGCACTTTAAATATTTGTACTTCTTCAAGGATCAAGGATTTTCCCTAGCAGGCTTGGTTAGAGACACTGTCTAGTTAGTGATAGTTTACTCCTTTGCTTAGTCCCTGTTTTGAATTGATTTTTAGGATTATGTTGGTTCCTTCTGTATTTTCATGTTTTGTCTTTTATTGTGGTATTAAAAAAAAATCCAAGGAAATAAAATTTCTTATATATAATGAAAATTTAATTTCATTAATTTAATTTAATTTCAATCAATTTAATTTCATTTAATTTCATAAAATTATTTTTAGTTTATATTAATCTTTATTTTATATGGTGGATTTTTATTATATAACTTGCCTCAAGCTCCATAGGCACAAATTCTTTAGTGAATTTGTGTTATAATCTTGTGTCTGTTTCATCTGTGAAGTTTTCAAATATGTTTGGACGTTGTTACATTTCATATTTTACTGAAAGAAGAGTTCTGCAAAATGTGATTTTGCTTTTAATTAAGTAAAAAATTAAATTTTCACTTTGTTAGAATATTTCACTTTAGCAGTGCAATCTTAAGAAGTGTTTCAGTTTAAAGCCAGAGATCATATAAGAGAGCAGATGGTGCTTAAAATGTAAATTTGCTTACAAAACTAATTTTCTGTGTAAAATTATTTTAGCACCTTGTTCACTCAAAAGGTTTAAAATCTTTCTATACAGGAAGAAGGGAATAGTATAGAAGAGCTTGGTTACCTTCTTCACCAGAAGAAGTGATTCCATTAGTTTCCAGATTGAAAGCAGGTGATAAATTACCTTTCATTTTTTAGCTGAAGCAGGCAGAAATTCAGCCTTTGTAACCTGAATGAGAACAAGGTTCTGAGATAGTCTCAAGAAAGTTGTTCCTGTAGATTCTTTTCATGGATGTTGAAACATGTAGAGACTTGGAAAAAGACAAAGGTGAAAATACTTGGTTTGATGGTGAACTCAACAGTTTGTTGGCATAATGGCTGATCCTCTGAAAAGACATTTAAATAGGAGTTAGTAAAAGCTGTTGTGGAAAGTATGGCCATGTCATGTGTGAGCTGAAGTTGTTAGTGTATAGAATTTACCAGCTGACACATTAAGTTCTATAGAGTTTGCTTCTAAACATCAACACACTTCACGTTTTGAGTCTTGCTGGATTTGCTTCACTTAACACAGGCTTCCCAGGAAGATTTTCTTTCTGATGTACATTAAATTCTACACCTGTAGCTGTTCTGCAGAAAAGGAACAATCCCAGCTTGCACGTTCTGTTTTGGTTCTGATTGGCTGGTTTCTTTTCCTTTAGCATTGTTTCACAGAAGGTCCCTTGATCATGGGAATCAGCACAGAGAATTTGTTTAAAAGCAAACTAGAGAGGGAAATGAGCCTGTATGGTGGGTAACTGGAATAGCACTACCATTTGAAGGCACTTTAGGTTTGTCATTTAATATCAGTAAGGTGCACTAATTTTTGTAATATTTAGGAAATTTTTTAGAAGTTTTGTTTTTTTTTCTTGTGGGTCAAAGTGAGTGAAATAACTGAATTTTTAGTTAAATGTATTACAGTTTTATTTATTCCAAAGCTCAGTGTGCTCATAAACTTTCTAATGAGAAAATGCCTTAACAGATTCTTACCAATTAATTACAACTAAATTACATAGACTAAATACTTTGTGTTTACTTTTAATATGTTATCCAGACAGAAAACATATAGATTTAGTGAAAATCTGACTGCATTTTGTAGAAGCCTATGTGCATTCAATAGGTGTATGTAACTCAGTACCTCTTTAGCAAGATATGCAAATGCATTGCAAGTGGAAGAATATCTCCAAAATCCCCAGAGGCTTAAATAAGGACTTAAATATTTCAACACATCTGGCTCATTTAGAGCTAATGCACTGAAGGGTGACTCATAATGATGAGACTGCCGGGAGTTCTGGAAGCTTGAAGTGCACCTGCAGCTAATGAATTTTTGTGTCTAATTGCACCTAAGTTACTTTAGACTTTCTATGTTGGACATGAAAGGTGCACTGGAGAAAGTGTATTGTGTGAAGCTGGCAGGTTTCACGGAAGTTCCCACTGTGATGAATTCTCTGTGTGGTGAAAACACATAGGTTCAAGGTAAAAAAAAAAAAAAGTGTTAGGTGAATTATCACTCTTGCTGTGGATTATGGCAGAACTATAAATAGGTGATGTAAGAAATTGTCCAAGTGTGCAAATTATTCTTCACACATGTTCACGTGTCGTAGTGAATATGCCTGTCTTACAGCCATGATAAATTAAGTAATAATTTTTAGTTATTTTAAAGAAAATAAAAAGGTAGAATTGGCAACTGCTTTCAAAGAAAGTTCCTTTTTTCAACCTGCAGTCCACCAGTTCGTAATTAAGTGTGCAAAAAGGGATAAATCCATATGGTTCTTATTAGGATCCATTTGAGTTTTGCCTGACACAGTAAGTGATAAACTGTCTGCCCCTCATAGATTTGAATCAAAGTTTCAAGGACTTTCCTTTCTAGTTAAGAAGAAAACAAAAGAAACAAATCATGAATTTGAATCAGAAATTGCAAAAGCAGCAATATATGTAATGTTCCTGTTTTCAATAGTAATTTACTTGCTGTTCTTTATTTCCTTGGCATTCACTTCTCTGACAGGGGTTAGTATGTCAAAATAAGGATTTATTGAGGTTCTTCAAACTAGATGTATTCTATTTCAGAACCTAACTCCAGCACATCAGGGAGTCTTTTCTAAATATATTCTTCTTGTTTCAGGTTTCAGATACAAGGTATTGAAGTAGCCTGGCTGCTATTTCATCTTCTTAATAGTTTTGTCAGAACATTATCTATAATTCATACCTGAACTTGGGACAGGAGGACTTGTGAAGATCTGATAGGGAAAGGAGATTGCAAAGTAATAATATGCATAGCAGAATATGACCTGCCTTCTTTTTGCATAGACCTATATTTCAAATCTAATCCAGTGTTATGAAGATACTTGTTAGAGCTGTCTTCAGTATCTTGATGATTATCAAACTGTTGCCAAAACCTGTGTCTGAAAACTAGCACTTTATTTCTACATTCAGTCACAGGGAAATTACTTTTTCAACCTCTCATTCTTTTGTATAGAGAATTTAAGAGAACAATTTACTGCAATATCTCAAGCTTGTTAAATAGCCCTACTAGCAGTGTTGGGCAGCAGGGCTAAATTTTTATTTTAAAAGTTCATTTGAGAATAGACTGAGGTTTAGAATGCTCAGGATCATCAAAATGAAGGGGAAGTGATGAAATATGTATATTCTCATCCCTCACCTTCCTAAATGATTCCTCCATTAGGCACATGAAGAATCAAGGTCTGAAATAGATAAGTATTTAATTATCCAACTATATTCTATTTATCCTTTTATAAAGGAAAGTTGAGTATCCTTATACTTCGTTTACTTATCATTTTAGCTTGTTTTAAACATGTGGTGGTTTCCTTAAGCATTTTTCACATCCTCTAGGGAAAGAAAAAACCATTTGAAATATCAACCACTTTTTTTTTCCTAATTTTCTTGGAAAAGATACAATTTCTCAGTTGTATTAATATTTTAATTTACCAATAAAGCCAATTGTCAGAGTTATTGTATTTTTTTTTCCCCTCTTTGCACAGACTCTACAATGTAAAATGTTTCCTTAGGACCAGATATCCATACCAAGTAATTAAGAATTCAAGAGCTTAATAATATGTTATTGGAATTTATATAGGTAGATTTCTAGCACTTATGCCACTTTCTATTTGGATGCAGTACTCCTGTTCCATAAAAAACTGCTTCTGTTGGGTGCGAATTTTTCCATCAGTTACCTAAAGAAAAGTTACAACTTGCCTATTACTTTTCCTCAGTTTTCCAGTTTTTACCTGTGACCCCTGCATATAAATACTCCATGTTAATTGATCTTAATGTGAAGACATTGGAGGTCTGCTATTATTTTGTAAACGTGCTGAGATTTTTTTTTTTTTTCAGTTTGAGCAAGGGTAAATTCTTTATTTGTGGGTAGAAGTGCCAAATGCTGGATAATGTCCTTAAAGTCTAAAATGACATGAACCAGTCTAAACCTAGAATCTCTGTATAGAATAAAGAATAGAGTATTGGGGCTCAGAACTCATAAAAACCACAGAGCTCAAGTGGTGCTAATAATTGCTTTAAATTGTGGAAAATGCAGGTGGAAATTGTTCACTAGGATCCCTGTTCACTGGGATGCTGTAGGAGACCATTTTCAGTCTTGATGTTCCTTTCAAAGCACAACTGCTTTGGCCTTCTGTTGTCCTGTACCTGCTCCCTTTAATCTGTGTTTTCTGATGGTGAGGCTGCAAAAGGGAGCTGTTGGAAATTATCGCAGTATCAAATGTTGAAATTGAGGTAATTTCCACTGTTTTTTACTTATATCTACTAATTCAGCAACACACTTTAAGAATTCAGACAAATTTCTGAGCCTTAATCTTCCTTTGATAAATTCCTAATGACAGCCTCTTCATAAATAATACATTTCTAAATGTTTTTAATGCTTCTGCCATATCGGTGTCCAATAGCTTTCTCAGAAGAGAAGCCAGGTTTGCTGTTGATCTTCCTGTTTTCTTTTATTTTTTTATTACAAGAATCATGTCGAGGTCCTTGCAGTCCTCTTGCAATAAACACTGGCTGGTTAGCTGCCTTCAAATGCTTTAATATTTCCCTTGCTACTGAGCAACATAAACTGGAGATTTTTTCATGAGCATCCTGAATGGTTGAACTAATGGAATTACATTACACTTAAGTGACCTTTTTGATCTCTCTTTAAAGAGTCCTTTAATCTTTCAAGGCAGATAGTTGGTGAGCTGTTAGATAATAAGACAGACAGAGATCTGGAGGAATTGTTACCAATAGCTCTAACCACTGTGAGTTTTCATTGTTAGGATATCCAGTATTAGCTAGGTTCTAAAACTTAGTTTTGACTTCATTCTGAACTTGCAAATGCATGAAAAACACTGTATAGTATGAAATATAAATGAATGCATAGATCGAAATGAACCTCTTGCAATATGTGAAATGGCCTCAAGAGTGTGCATAATAAATTCAGCCCTTTGGAGGAAAACTACCAGTTTCTAGGAGTGGTAGTTCCACTTAAAGTATTCCCTGCTACTCAGGCACCCAGCATCCTAAGACCCATAGAGCAGAGCACAGCATTAATCCTCAAACCAGCAGACTCCCAAGGCAGTTAATTATGGTGAACTCTGTGTATCAGATGAAAATGGTAAAATAACTGCCTGCTGTTGGGGAAGAGGTAATATTTGAAACAATCAGCAGGAAAGCCAATAAATCTGTGGAGGTTTGAGTTTGTCTTCTCTAACAGCCGTACTGTTGATGAAGTAGGGAGCAGCTGAAGGTAGCTATTTTTTATAGACTGAGTTTTAGATTACATAAATAATATTTCACTTTTAACTTATTAAAAATATTTTTCATTTTCTCCTAGGTTATAATTTTTCTCTTTTTTTGGTGGCAGTAATTTTGTGCCTGAATAATACTTCCCTTTCCTCATATCTGAATTTCAAGATTACAATGTGCAATAGCTTTGCAAACTATTGAACCTAAGCATGAGTTCATGAGCTATTTCCGAGGTTGCCCATCCATTCTTTGCAAAATGGAAAAGCAGATGAATCACTATTCTTTTGAGAGCACCCCAGAAATATGATCTCAAGCTTTAGATTCTGCTTGTGTCTGTGTTTATGCCAGATGGCTCTGACTTAGTTGGCTGGGTGGGCATTGTACTGGAAATAGTTTAACTGTACTTCATATAGCTTTATTTACTGTCTCATTAATTTTAACTTTTCCATAAGTTTTCCCTCTTCAGAAGCCATTAGGGTTAAGTTTCATGCCGTGTTAAGAATTTTAAGTAACCAGAGAGAGGGCTTTGTCACATCACAGGAGCAAAACAGCTTTTTGAGACTGCCCAAAGTGTGGTTATTCTCTTATATTTGTGAGATCTTGAAGGTGGCATTTTTTTGTTCTGTTACCTCATATCAATCACTCATTTAAAAACTGTAATTTATGTGGTTGGCCAAAATTGCAATATAGCAACAATTAAACAATTTGTTTTATATACATGCCAAAGCCTCTAGTTATGTGGGTTTTTTTATTTATTCCATCTGCAATTAGCAGCCTGTGTTCTGTATATTTATATGCTGGGTTTGACCTTTTCTCCTATTGCATGTTCTGCAAGTGCACACACTTATTTTGTCAGAGTGGCACAACCATTTGTCACTGAGCAAAACTGCAGAAGAACCTGGAATGATTTGTGGTGTGTAGGTTGATTATATGTCCTTCAGAAGCCTCCTGAAGAAAGCCAACAGCACCTCATTTATTGTTGTAAACAACAAAAAGCCTCTTGTCCTAACTGCTGCTAATGTTTGAAGAGAGCTTTTGCTCCAAGGCATGATCTGAAGTATACTCTATTTACCTGAGGTTACTGCTGGCAAAGATTTTTCCATCACCACTTAATTTTTTCTTGTTTATATTTCTTCTTCCGACTTTTATAGGTGCATGGTCATAACATATTGAGAAAACACTCTAAAAAAAGTTGAGTATAGAATATCCAGGTCTTACAGAAACAGTGAATTCCCAAAAGGATTTTAATTATCAATTAGTGTTGCTTGCAGTCAAGCTAATCTATGAATTTCACAAGTACAACATCCAAGGCATGACTTCAAAGTATTATAAAGAGAAATGACTTTGTCAGTAGGAAGTGCAGTATACTTAACTTAGAGTTAAGGTGTAAAGAGACATATATTTTACAATGCTCTTCACTTTTCCAAATAATTAAAGTATCAGTGGAGAAAACTATTCCTGCCTCTCTAGAAAGTCCAAGTGCGAAACTCCTTTTCACTTTAGGGACAGTGTTTCTGTATTAAATTGACTTTGTTCACCATTTGCAATACAAGAATTGTTGGTATTATGGGGTGGGGAAAGGTGGTGAGAATGGGATGCTTGTTTTCCTCACTATTGTTTTCAGCTGTGATTGAGTTCATTTAGAAACGGAGCATTTAGAAAGTTTAGTCTCATTTGTCACATTTAAGCCAAATTAGAACTTTGCAAGTGAACTGTACTAGGAAGGTTAGTCAGCCTCAGCCTAGTAAGTAATTTTCCTGAATGTCTAAATCCAGTAGCTGGGGGAGGTTTTAATCAATAAAGCCTAATAGATCCACTTAAAAATAATTATGTTTTTTTACTCGCCTGAAGTGACCAGTAATTCTGAATAGGGCTGAACAGTAACAGCAATTGCTTGTAAGTGAAAGCATTCTTTACTGTCATGAGTGTATGCCTGGCATGAATTTTTTTGGTGTCCTTGGGGGAAATTTGCATCCCTAGTGAAGTTTAGTAATAGTCCAAAATTTTTAGAAATATATTTATAGGAGTGGTGAGTCAGTTATATTTACTGCAAATGGTAGCTTAGTCTCATTGCATTTAAAGTAGGAGGAGTATTCAACTGTAGGGTATGTGGTTGTATTTATAATTCTGAGGATGTCCTCACTGTATGGGATCCCCAGACCTTCTGGAGAAATAATTGGAAGGGGCTGCAGGCATTCAGGAAGGACTTTCACCTGCTTAGATGGCTTCTCCTGCCTGTTCTGCAGGCTCTGTTTCCAGTGGAAGTTAGCTGAACTAGGGACACCATGGACACCTGCAGTTTATGGGTTATGTTTTTCTTAAGTGACTTCATCAGGCTCCAAAGGATTTCAGTTACCACTTGAACCCAGATCTCAATCATTTTAGGTGCAGGGGGACCCATCCAAAGCTGTGTACTTACTGAGGTCCTAGAAGGATTGGCTTGCAGTAAGGTGAAAAGAGTAATGGTTGTCTCATCCCTAAAGCTTATGAACCATATAGAGTTTCCTGAAATACTGACTTTAGGTCTCCAAATCCAGATGGTTGCCTTTAATTTTTGCCCTTGTGGTCTAAATAAGGGCAAGACCTAGCAAAACAAAAGCAAAGAGAAAAATGAAAAAGATACCAGCAGGACAGTATGGTTTTGCTACATAAGTATGTGCAAATACTTGGCTCTTAGTTGGAGATAATTATATATGCTTTCAGATACTGCAGAAACGGTAGCCTTTTGGGAGGATTTGAATTCATGGTGGCTTGATTGACTGTGATTAATGACATTATTTTGGCTAAATGATTTCTCTTGCCTTTCTGTAAAGGCCAGAAAATGTAAAACACAGTACCAAAGTCAGAGTTGAAATGCTAGTTGTACTTGAAAATGCTGAATATTTATGATTAAAATTGAAAAGATCTCTATGTAGGAAACTGCAGGTGTGACTATTCCTAATGTAAACTTCTATTCTAAAATTAGGGACTCTTTATAGGTCTGCTCTCTCTCATTTTCAAGCATACCTTTAATATGTGACATTTCTCCCTTAAGTCCTCCTAATCTTCTATTTGATTACACATGTCCCAGTCTAGTTATGGTCTATCAGAAAAAAAAAATCATATTTACTATGTAAAAGTTTCTGACTTGAGTTCATATTAAAAGTAAAGACAAATGAATAAATAAAACTGTGTCCCTGTAGCCTTTTCCTGAGCTCTGTTCTCGGCCTTCTTGAGGACTGATAACCATCTAAAATACCAGTCATTTCTGATACAGTTTTTAAGTAATAACAGCAACAATAACAAAGTAATTAACATTAACTATTTACATATACTGGAAATGTAATTTTGCTATTTTTACTCTTTGAAATTTTTAATCTCTTCCCTGGTAAAGAATCAATCAGCCACAGGAAAGGTTATGGTTTTTAAAGACTTTGATACTACCTATGACATCCTTGATGCCCCTTACCCAACTGTATGCTAGTTCATTAAAACACTTGCTGCTGTTTGCAGATGCAGTAATAATACTTTACCAGTAACTGCCTAAGGCAGCTGGAGGGTTTTGCTCTGGAGGAATAGCCCAGCAGCATGCTGGCTTGCCTTAGTTGTTCCACAGTTGGTCATGAAACAACACTACATGAAAGGCTGTCCCTCCTAAAGACATGCATGCACTGAATTTGGTAACATTTTATTTAGGTGAAGTTAGAAGTCTTTGGACCCAATGCCTATTGGGTTTTGTAGCACTGTCTTTATTTCAATGAAGCCAGCTAGGACTAGCTAGAGGATTTGTGGCTTTTTGTTTAAGATATGGTTTACAGAGATTTGGATAAACCAGAGATGCTCTTGATCATATTTTATAAATTTTTAAAATATAAAAAGTTGAAGTTATTCTATTCTGGCTTCAGGAGATATGAGGCTGAATGTTCCTTAGATTCTAAATATTAATTGTAATGAAAAGTGTTATATGTATTTGTATGTATTTTTTCAGGTAGGAGGTATTGCAATAAAATTGACTAAAAAATTGTGGAAGTGAATTGTGTGACTAAAATAAAAACTGTTTGTGATTGTTAGAATGGAAAAGTTTATGAATAATGAAGCTTTAAAAATGGAAAGGCTTCCTTTTGTAGTGCCTGTAGTTGAGTTCATTTAACTATGAAGGTTAATTATTTTCTTTACAAAAAGTGTTCTCTACAAAATGTACCTTATGCTTGCTTTTAAGGCCTGTTTCTAGTTTAAAACACACTTTTGTTTCCAGTCAAATTTATTACAAGTGTATGAACAATCCTTGATGCCATTTTAATTGTATAAAGAAAATGAGAAAAATTGATTTGCATTTAACCGTGGTAGATTGGCCTAATTGTTTACTTCTCTAAATTCCCTTGCTAGATACTGTACTTCCCCTGTGAGGTGAATTTCTCTTATTACACAATGGATCATGCATGATCAGGCACAGTGGGAGTGAAAATGTTTTCATCACAATGTTAGAAGATGGAGGAAGCAGAAACCTAAGTTTGTAGCAGTAGGACATGGAATGTGCAAATGTTTGGTGTGTATCTTCCACCATATGAATTATGTGGAGAGATTTATGGGCAGCATCTTTCTTGCTTCTCTGCTTTATGGTACTCACCGAGTCAATGTACTAAGAAATGTCTGCTACTTAATACCTGTTCATTTCCTTTTTATAATCTTGTTTAAACTGCTCTTCCAGGTGTGAAATATTTATCTGATTCTCATATCCTGTTGATGACATCTTGTGGTCATACATCAATCTTAATGAGTTGGTCTGATTTAGTTCAGAATCTGTGACTGTGCAAAGCTGGGGAGCCAGTTTAATAAACATACAAAGCTGGAAGCAGACATTGGGTTTTTTGGGTCAAGATTAATGGTAACAATATTGTCAAAACAATTAAAATGTAACTTAGCTGTCTTGATAGAAAAAGTGTTTATTAATTTCCTGCATTCTCCTCTGTTTTCAAAGAGTAAATTGTTTCCTTCCTGCTATTTCTGTTACAGGATAGAGCTTACTTTTCTGGACACTCAACCTCAGTTCATCCTGTTAAAATATTTATTGCTGTTACTTGACAAATCTTGATCATGTTTTCTAAGAGAGTAGTTTGAAGATCAGCTCTTCATATTTTCATATCACTCTCATATTTTAACTTTTTTTTTTTTTTTTTCCCTGGTAGTGAGCTGTAACATATCACCTAGAGTCTGTGGTAGTGCCAGCCCAAAAAAGAAGAGAAGCACACGCATAAAACTAGTTAGAGGGGACAGTGAGCTCAGTCTTCTGCTAGAAGCTGATGCTGATAGTGACCCTGGCTATAGCACAAACATGATAGAAATGATGCCAGCCATCAACTTTTACTTGGCTATATGATTCTCCCATCTTCCTTGCACTTGCATTTGTGTGATTGTTAACTGTTTATGGAATAGACTAAACTGAAAATTAGTAGATTTTTGGTTTTTTTCTATCATTTGGTTTTCAGGCAGATTATCCCCCTGAATCAGTTCACATAGTCACAAAGTACCAGTGACCACAAAAGAAAGGAAGTAGGATTTATGGCAGCCCAGCTGCCCTCTGAAACAACAGCTAGAGTGATTAAATTGTTAAAGTGGTAATTTACAGACATGTGTATGTGTAGAATTAAGTAGAAGATTCAACAAAAGGCTTGATGTCAAGTTGAATGCATTTTCTGTAAATCATATATTTTGTCTTTTACAGTTGCTGCTAACTTACAGAAGATAGTAGATGACCCAAAGGCCTTGAAAACATTGACTTTTAAGTTGGTAAGTAAAAGCATCAATGGAAGAAATAAATTATCACAATATTCACACAGAGTTTGGGTTCTGTCTTAGTTACAGCTCTTTGTTGAAAAAATATACTGACAGATAAAGTGACTGAAATTTCCATGTATTAGAGAAAAAGCATAAACCTCGTTTTGAGAGGACAGCTCCATAACTGTATGGGGAAGAAGGTTCAGTCACGCAAGTTCTGAGGCAGTCTGAGGTTTAGGTGAGAAGCTGCAGTAAGAAATCCCCTGGGCAGAATTGCAGGAGCAAGTAAAGCTGTAATACAGAGAAAGCTCTAATAGCTAGGTTAACACTCCTTCACCCCCACCCCCTTAGCTCTACCCTGGCTGAAAGTGTCCTCTGCTCATGGAAATATTGTTCCACACCCATTTTTTCAAACACCTGCCCCCATTTTTCTTGCGTGCAGGTCACCTTCTCCACTGCTTGCTTCTCCTTAGTTCTTTTCAACCTTCTTTCAGTTGACCATCCACACCTGCAAGTTGGTCTTTCTCCCACTGTATTTCATTGCTGTTTCTCCTTTTCCACCCCTATCTTCTGTATGTCATCAGACCCTGGACTGGGGCTTGGGACTCCTTTCTGTGCTGCATTTTCTACACTGAACCATGGGTCCTTAATTTTGGTCAATTTTGATCATAGCATGATAGATTTAGTGTTAATAAATTTACATTGCAAGAACTTGAGTCAGAATTGATGTGCTGCATTTTTTTTATTTCTTGTTAAAATTAAGTTGAAAAATGTATATACCTGAAGCTACTAAATTATTAGTTATGTAAATACCAATTATCTTTCAGCACCTTTTGCTGAGAATGACTCAGTCGCATGAGAGACTAGACTGAATGTCTGTCAGATAAGTAGGTCTCCAGAATCACAGCTTTGTTTCTAAAAGCAGCTGCTGTAGAGAGCCATTTTTAGACCTAATTGATGATGATGTATTAGTTCAGGACTCTTCTTCCCATGTCATTCTTTATACAGATCTGAGGAGTTTTAGCTGACTCACTTGAACTCATTTTTTCTCTGCAGTCTAGTAAAATCCCCAAACCTCCACATTTCCTGTGAGAAGAATTGGGGCAGGGGAATAAAGATGTGTAACTCAAATTCTTTTCTTTCTCTGACCTTTGCTATAAATATAGCTTAAAAGATAATGCCTTTCGTTTTGCAGCTGATCTGTGCTCTTGCTGTCTAAACATCTGACTTGGCTTTATTGTGTAGTAAATAGCATCTCACCAAGAGTATTTAGATAACAGATACTCCAGAGGCTCTGCAGAAGCCTGGGTTTGTCATTGCCACACTTAAAACAGAGGGTTGTGATTCCAAAATGTAATATCCCATAGTATCCAGGTTATATATGTTGAAAATAAATCCACTTGAAAATTTAGGTTGGGGTTTTTTTTCTATTTTTTGGTGATTTATTGCTCGAGTTCAGTCAGTGTCCCATAGAATTTCAGGTTCCAGTGAGTGAATGGTGGTATCATCCTGCTCCTTACCATAATAAGAATTAATAGATTGTCCCTGCTGTAGGTAAGTTCCTCTTGATAGGTAGGAATTCTGGAGGTTAATTTTTAGTTTCTTCCTCATACTTTTGACCTAGGTTTCCTGCACTAATTCCTATTTTGATGGGGAAAGACCGTAACAAGAAGCATCCTAATTTATTTTTCTCCTCAGATTAATTTAATGTATGTTCTGCTTCTGCCTATTTCTGTATTGCATAGTGAAGTTGCTAAATTAATTGTTGCCCGTTAGAACTCTTTCATGTCTTTGTATGCACTACTGGGTCTTTGTTACCTCTTAGCAAGATCTCACTGAATTTGAGAGTACTTGTCTATGACTTGATTAAAACACATTGGTAAATATTTAATGATTAAAACACATGTTGGTAAATATTTAATGGGGATTAAAAATCTAAATGTAGCTAATCCTATATCCATTCAGAAAATACAAATGAAAAAATATTCCTTAGTTTAGAATTAGTTGCTAGTATTTCTGCACAAGGAGTCTGGTTAGTATCTCAATGCTTAAAAGTTGCTGGCATTTTGCTGGTATATAATATTTCTATTCAAACAGTGAGCATGTTCATCTTTGGGGCATAAAAGGAAGAGTTTATGTCATAACTATTTTTGTATTTAATTATTATCGAAATAGTAAAGAAAATTTTTAGGGTGAGGTACCTGGGTGGCAAGGGTTGGAATCCCCCTCTTGCATATTTTTAATCAATGTATCTTTGCTCTTGCAATATTTAATACTATATATGTTCTGCAGAACATACATAGTATTAAATATCCCCTAGTTATCTTGTCTAACACAGAACGAAAACTTCCATGTAGGATCCAGCTGTCCACACTTTGGGAAGGAGGCTCCTTTAACTCACAAATAATCTTGGAAACACTCAAGGAAATGCAAAATTATTGCACAAAGCATAATTTGCTTTTTGTGTAAGGTTCTTGCTTATGAAAAATGGTGGGAAAAAACCCATTAATGAGAGAGTGTGTGCAGTCTCTACTGAATACTTTAATGTTGCAGTTTGTGTATAGTATTTGTATTTATGCTAAGCACAAAATCCAAGTTGATAGATTCCAGGTGCATTAAATAGATACAAGATAATATTTATAAGGAAGGCATTTAAAAATCTATATGCATTGAGATATGTTACTTAGCATGGCTTTGAGGAGATTGATAGCTAGCTAGAGTGTAGTAGTATTAGCACTTTTTAGCATTAAATTTTAAATGCAAAATTCAAACTCCATTTTTTTGGTAAATTCCCAATGCAAGCACCCGTCAGATATCGAAATAGTAACCAGAAATTATGATCTCAGACCTTTAACTTGCTGGAATAAGAGCCATGAAATACTATCTGAAGAGAGAACTTCTTCTCTGTTCTACTTCTGTTCTACTTCTGTTCTCTGTGTCTACTCAAAGTAAGTTTGAAGGAGTGGCCTGATGTAATGCTTCCACAAGTGTCAACACGGTTTATTTCTGATCATGAAAATTCAGTGGATTGTGTCACTTAGTGCTCCTTGTATGCACAGTCTGAAAGCGCTTTACCTTATAGTGCATGTTCAGGAACCAGTTCTATTAAAGCCTGCAACTGCTACAAATGCAAAAAAGGATCAAAAGCATTTTCCCAGGGTGAACTAATTGTTCTGTTGGGGATATTTTGTGATATGCAAAAGCATCTGAAGGCATCTGTCATAAGTAAGTTAGTATTGCACACTTTTAATCCAATTCTATTAATATTTTGACTTATTTACCATACAGATAAAAATGTTTAAACCCCTTTATTTAAGATGTCACTTTTGTCCTACAGAAGCAAATTTTGTGTTTAAAAATGAAAACATAAAAAAATTTGCCTCCAGTATGCTTTTTCTAAAACAGATCTAAAGTAATAGTTTAGTCCTGAGCAAAGTGGTTTTATATTCTTACTGTTATATATGAAAAATTAACTGATCACTTGTGGCAGATTGTTTTGTGACAGGCTTTACTGAAGAATCTAAGTTGTACAGTTTTAAGTACTAGATTGTACTGTCAGGAGAGAGCTGTCATTTTGCAAATATTAGGATTTACTCTTTGTAGACTGCTTCAATTTCTTGTTAAAAATTTACCTGGTTGGTATTCCAGACTAATTTGCTGGCTAGACTCATGAGACATTTGCTGTGTACACCACAGTGGTAAAAAGTGGATTCTATACCTGTATATTAGATGTTCTTCATGAGTGAAAACTGTTTACTCCCATGAAAAAGCAAATTTGGCTCCAGTCTGGAAAGTTTGGTTTAAAGATTTTGGGTATTTCAGTGTCCATTTTCCAGTATTTCTTTTCCATAATTTTAATATTGACTACAAGGGTTTGCTAAAATTAAGGATAAAATTGGTTGACACTGACAGAGGCCACATGAAGCAGTCTGAAAGCTTTCCTTCAATCAAGCTGTTTGCTGACGGGCGATATGGGGAAACTTTATATCCTAGCTGTCAAATGCTGTACTAAATGTGATGTACTAAATATTTCTGTTTGTACTTACAGGCCTCTGGCTGTGATGGCACTGAGATTCCTGATGAAGTGAAACTCATTGGTTTTGCTCAGTTAAGTGTCAGCTGATCTCTGTCCCTTGACCCCAAGCCGAATTGTGAGATTGCGAAAAAGCCAGCTTAGATGCAAAGGAAAATTAATGCACCACACACTGAGTTCTGCTTCATTATCTAGCAATTCACAAGGTCAGAACAAGCAAAGCCCACAGCTACACCGCTGCTGTTAACGTTCAAAATGCTCCTAAATGTCTCTTAGCAGTTGATTTGGATTCCCCTAAGTGAAAAGCCTGTGGAAATGCACTCAGGTGGCTGTATTTATTGGTTACAAAAGGAATTTTCTATCAAGCTTACTTCTTTCATAGACTTTAAGATACTATTTTACCTGTACTTGTTGTCAATAATACTGCCTCTGTTCTGTTACATTTAGAAATTAACATACATCTAAAAGTTTAGAAATATTAGCCAAACTTGAATTCTAGTTTTAAAAATGACTGTGAATTTATTTTTCATATATTTATGCATTACACATACTAGTAATAAGAAAATTATTTGACTTGATTATGTGCTATTTGCAGTTAATCTCCCACTATTTAAAAAAGTTTCAGGTATGTCTTTGAAGTATTTAGTAACATCTAGGGGTTTTTTGAAATAATTTGATTCAGCATTAGCAAGCTTTTGCTGGTTGTGTGTCAGAAAACAGTCCACAAACTGATCATCAAGGGAGTGGGAGGTGCCTTGCAGATATTATTGTTTTAAGAATGTGCCTGAGGCTGCTTATATAAATAATCTCCATTTTCTAGAAGTACCATACATATGGTACAATATATAAAAATATATATAGTTATCTGAGCAAGGAGGGGATGTACAGTAGCGAAGATGTTAGAGTATTTTGACTATGCTTTATTGGGGAGTCTATCAGCTAGAGCTACTGTGACCTGTTGTTAAGGTAGAGCACTTACTGTGTCCATCTCTGATCTGACTTACCCTTAATGATAGAAACCGGTTTCATACAGGTGAATAAAACTTGAAGAATGGAACTGAAGCTTTATTTGAAGTTCTGCAAAATACCAAGGTGGAGTGAAAATAATAGGGCTTTGTGCAATGATCAAGTAAAACTCTGTTACAAAGAAAACACTTCGACCCAAGTAGTCCTCTGCTTAACCTGTGACATAGATGTTGTGGAGCTAGGGAACCTTAGAAAGACTTCTACAATTGGAGATTTATTTCTCAGAGGTTACACTTTAAACTACTTCCTAGTTAATCCTAGATAAGTGGCAGCTCTTTAATGTACTGAAAATGGCAAATATATATTGTTAAGAGAAGTTATTTATAATGCCTTGTCATAATCGTTGAGGTGTTCTAGAACTATTTGCATACAACTCAATGTAATCCCATCCCATCCTACTGTTTACATGATGATTACTCCAAGATGACTGCAAAGGTTAAAAAAATAAAATTAAAATAAAGATGTATTGCACAAACTGATTTGCATTTTGAATTTCCATGCTCTGAGTGGATTATGGAGTTGTTATTACAAAGGGCTGCTGCCCTTACTTATCTGGGGAAGAGAGGAAATGCTGCCCTTGGGGTAGAGGGTTGCTTTGGCTCCTTGCTCTCCAATGCTTGGCAGAAGCCGTTTTTAAAGGCATTTTTAAAGCTCCCAGGGGGTTACTTCAGGAAATCAATGGTTTTGGCGGGGCAGGCCCCGTGTACTGCTGGTTTGTGTGGGCGGAGAGCGGGAGGGCCCGGGGGGTCGCGGCCCAGGTGAGGCGCGCTGGGGGCGCTCAGGCCTCTCGGGGCGCTTGGTGCCCGCACAGCTCCAGGTGGGCGAGCCCCGGGCCTGGGCTGGCTCTCGACACGCGTGCGGCTGGCGAGCCACAGGGTAAGTGAGCCCTTCCCCAGGGGCCCGGGCACTCTCCGGGCACTGTGCGGGCCGTGGCGGGGGTGCCGGGCAGGGCTGGCCCCGGCGGGGCTCCGGACCCTGCGCAGCCTCGGCCGTGAGGGCTCGGAACGCAGCGCGCCCGGCTGAGGAGCAGGCTGCGAGGTGGCCGCGGGATTTATTCACCTTTGTGCTGGAGCGTGAGGAAATAAAAAAGGTACCTGAAACAGGCACGTGACCCAGGTGATAACCTGCAGCACTGCGATGGGGAGGGGCTAAATTCTGAGCATTGCTGTGGGATTATTTTTATGTATTTTTATTTACGTTTCTCTAAGCATTGCACCTTTAGTCACTAATCCACCTGCAAAGTAGTTAGCTGCTACAATACTTTCTCAGATGAAGTGAATGTTCAAAGAAGCTTCTTGTTTTCACTGTTCCAGAAAAAGAAGTGGAATATATATAGAATATATATTTGGATAAAAGTCATGTTCCACTTGCTATACGTTTCCCCAGAAGCTGGGAAAAAGTGTTGGGATATGAGTAGCAACTGTCACAAGTGCTTATGTTCTGTGCTGGTGGGGGCTGCAGGAGGTATCTAAATAAAGAATGTGATGCTTTAATTGAGGCAGTCAGCACTATTGTCTACCAAGATAAAGCCCTACCAGTTGCTGCTCACATGTGGTCTGATGCAGAAACATGGTGATGCTTCTGTGGTTCAGTGAGGCAGAAAATTCGTGTGGCATCGTTATCACAGCTGTGTTGGGTTTGAAAACTTTTTTCTTGTTTTTACTGGTAAGATACTGTGTATAAATACAATGTGAGCAAAATGCATTTTTAAAAAGGTAGAAGGAGTAATTAAAGCTTTAGTATGTGTTAAAATGACGTTTATAAGTAGTTTATACTTTCAGTATATACAGGTTAAAAAGAAGGTGAAAATAGATAGTACATTGCAGTAGAAAGCAGTGAGCAAGCTATAATAAAGTATAAATAAATAGCAAACGTAACAGCAATTTGCTTCTTTATTATTATATACACATTCTCTGTTGAATAATAAGGGAGAAGGGAAAACTAGCAGCTATTCATTTGTTCACATTTACATGAAAAGTATTTAGAAGCTGGGTGAAGTTCTTGTATGTGTGACATGACTTGCCCCAAAATAGTTGTGTTGCTGGCTACAGCACCTGTCTTGTTTGGAAAAAAGGTCTCTAATTAATGAGGTGGAGCTGGAACAGGGGAGCTACCATGTAGCTGTCTCTAAGGCCAGGAAAATAGGGCTTAATTAGATGGTGCTAAAAATATAATAATCTGTATGATGATTATATGCCAGTGCCTGCAGCTGGGCACTTGCAGGCTCTGTGGGCTGATTAATGTCAGTGTCCATGGAGCCAGCCATGCCAGTGTGCTGTGCTTTAACTTGCTGAAAGCAGCTCTGTGGACTGAGATGAAAGTCAGTCAAAACACAGTTCTGCATTTATTATTTCAAAGTGTTTGGATGAATGTATAAACATAGACTTTAGTTCAGTGCAAAACCAGGTCTGGGGACTAACTGCATGTGTGAAGGAGTGGGAGAGAAGGGACATTTCCAGCCTTTTATCTCGTGGCACTCCAGCGTGGGCTTTAGGCCAGGAAAGCTGTTTTCCCATGCTGGCAACATATGCTTTTTTGTGCCAAGGGAACGGGAGCACATCTCTTCCTTCTGACAAGTGCTGACCTCAAAACTTCCCACCATGTGCAGAATTGTGCATTCAAACTGCAGTTCAGCTAGCTAGTTGTGATAAGTATTGTTTTCTAAAATACTCTCCTAGGTACTGTCACAATTTCCTCTATTCCCCTAGACACCCTTTGTGAGTGGGAGTGGAAGGAGGAGCAGGGAAAAAAAGTCAGGAAACATAACTGAATTTTCTCTCGCCCATGTTCTCTCCTAAGATAAAGATGTGTGCCTTTTTACAGCTTGGTCCAATGTCACATCTCCAATTTTGAGGCTTCCAGAGCAGTCCTGTGAAATTTGGTTGTGAGGCATCTCTTCAGAATGTTTTTAAACACTGTTATTTCTCTGAGAGGGAATGCTGTGTGCAGCTTGTAAATGGTGTGCCTCCCCCTCATGCTTTTCTTTAATCAGAGATGTTTTCCTTTTCACCACCTATCTCTGCATAATGATGTTGAATGGTGAGATTGGCCTGTGCCTGAAATCAATTAACTCTGATGAGGAATCTGACACAGACCTAAAACACTGCTAATTGAGTGCATTGAAAATGCTGATTTCTGTTTAGCAGGGAGCAGAGGATGTTGCTGCCCCGTTCCCACCTTATCCTCCCACATTTTATCAAGGCAGCAAAAAAACAAAAGGGAGACCTTGTTGATAACAAATAGCAGTTGGTGTATTTTTTCTCTGAATCGATTGTGATAGGACTTTATTCAGTCAATTGTGGGTTTTTCTGCCACATCAAGTGGGCAGCCTTTCCACTCTCTCGCAATGTACTCATGCATGTGCATGCACAGAGAATGCTAATTATTTTAAAATGAGGAGTTGGAAAAGCATCAGGAGCCTACATCTCTGAGTTCCCTGTAGCATGAGCTCTGCTAATGAACAGCAAGGTTTACTCAAACCACAAAAACTCCAGCAAAGTCTGGTTTCCTCGCATTGTATTGCACAGTGGCCCAGCTGATGAAATAATCCAGACATATTAGTTGAGCATTGTGACATTTTAGTTATTCATTTTTCCTCAATGACTAAGAGTAACATTGCAATGCACATAAAAATGTGGTTTTATAGCTGCTTTATGATTGTTAGATTGATCCTCATCAAGCTGCTTTCATAGTTGTGTTTATCTGAGATGTTGAATGAAACTCAGTAGTTCTGAAGTTGTCTGCTGCTAATAACATTGGGAATATGGGCAATGGTGGCTCAGTGAGCAATTACAGAGACATGGTAAGAAGGAGAAATATAATTTTCCCTGCATAAACCAATAGGGAGGCAATCATCTTTTTTGGGACATGCATATTTTGCCATCTAATTTTCAAGTGTGAATTTGGAAGGCTGTGCTTGTTTATTGTCTCAGTAGGGTGTAGAAAATCACTTATGCAAGTGCATGTGTTTATGTAGAGGAACAGCTATGAGAAATAGAATTGGAGTAGCTAGAAAATACACGCCTTTACTCATTTTTTTCCCTGTAGGTACACTTCTAAAAATTAATAAAAACCAACTATGTTTCAAATAGGGAGATTTATGTATTTATTTATTTATTCTTATGGAAATAAACCAAATTGTTACCTGGTTATTTTTAATCCATGTAATCATTCAGACTCATTAAGGAAAGATACTATTCATGAGTAGGAGTGCTGGGATTCTTTAGATTTTCTTTGACCAAAAAGGTGTTCTGAGTTGTATCATGTTTACTCTGTAAACAACATTGATCTAGCTTTCTTTCCTTTGAGGACAATTGAGTTATGACATCTCAAAAATATAGGAATGTCTGGTTATTTGGTAATACAATTGTCTTTTCACATAAAAAGCAGTGTGCATAGCTGTCATCAACAGGCAATTATAAATAATGAAGCAGAAGAACCAGTGTGTCAGGAGGGTTTGTGTAGGTGGACTTTGTGCTACTCATGTCCTATAAAGATAAATCAAGAGGCAAAAAGATTTAGCCTCACAGTAGTAAAACTGCTGTGTTCTGGAAGACAGGTTGTGTAGTACTAAATTGCTGCTTTAGGGGAGAGGCCTGCATTTCTGCCTGCATCTCTGTTTTTGAAAGCTTGGAATTGGTTTTATGAAGCATTCTGGTATTGCGGGGGGGAAGCCCACCAAACTGCTTCCCTTACCTGTACTGTACCTGTGATATTTTATAACGTGGGGGGCAAGGAAAGCACTTGAAGACTGTTACCTTAACCTTCTAGTATTTGTACTAAGGTTGCTGAAAGTTTGGTTGTTTCATTCTACAAATAAATATCTTTTGCCAATGCCCTGTATTGTGGCACTACTCTATTACTGAACAAGAAAAAGCAAAGTGTAAAACCAAATGGTCAGCAAGCACAATTTTTTCAGAACAAGGGAGGCGTGGGTGTCAATGCTTCCTCTTCTCCCTGCTGCCCACTGCTCCCCTCCTGTGCTGGAAGGAGGCTCTTGTGCTATGGTGCAGCAGCAGCTCCCGGCCTGCTCATGGCTCCCCCAGGGGAGCACTGAGTGAGGTCTTTGGCTCTGGATGTGCCCAAGCAAGAAATTAGCAGTGCTCTATTCTCATGTAAGAAGTACCCTCCTAGAGGCAAATTTGCTATGCCTTTTTTTTGCAGGACTTTAGAAATTGATCAAGAAATCAAGAAATTGATTTACAGTTTTCCAGGTTGCTTCTGTTGCAGAGATCTTATCACATAAATTGAAAACTGCAGCTTTCTGGCAGTGCAAGATGGGCAATTTGTGAAATTAAATTCCTAACCATTTTTTTCAGCTTTGTGGAGAGGTTTTTGTGAAGTGTTTACAGTGAGGAAATTGCAATGGTTACCTGGTTGAGGTTGTTAAACCTGGAATTATTCCCATCATCTGGTAGAATCAGCTAAGAATCCTTTTGCATTCAGGATCTGTTTATCTCTGATTCTTCTCTCTCCTTGTTAGATCACCTCTGATTAAAACAAAGCACTGGAGCATTTACTCTATAATATGAGAAATAGGAAGAGGGTGGAGAAATCTGCCTCAAATTAGAACAGAGGATCCGGAGGGAAGGATCATTATTGGAATCTCGGCCCTATGAATTAATAATACTTCACTACAGCTTCAGTGGGACTGAAATTTCACTCCCAATCTGTGTCGATTATGAGCTCCTCAGTTTACTCTCGGGGCTATAAAATGGAAAAGGATCCAATTGTGATTAAAGAGTAGGTGTGATTTGAATGGAAGGTGATTACTATAACCTCTCTGAAGTCTTCTACCCTGCTTGTGCTGCCAGCTCTTCCTATTTATAATAGCAGAGCTATCTAAGCAGAAAATTACACCAGAGAGAAAGAGTTTTCTGATTACCTCTGATTAGGTTCAGTGCTAACCTTGTAAATTTGCCTGTCAGATGGGGAACTGCCAAATCACCCATAAACCTGATGTTTTACAGAAGACAGGATGAGGAAGCTCCTGCACTTTTGTATTGTTTAGTGCTCTTTTTTTTTTTTCTTCTCCAAAAGGATTCTTGCAAACATGACTAGACTCTTAGATGAGAGATACTGAGCTACAATTTAGTGTTACGTTAATTACTCATTTAAAAGTGCTTTGTATTAATGGATTTCTGTGTATTTATGTGTATGGACTTACAAGGCCAACAAAGGTCCTGATCTCTGAGGTCTGTCCTGTTTGGAGGTAGTGTAGCTTGGATTGGTCTGTGGAAGTCAAAGCAGGGCTGTGTTCAGGTTAAATGTGTGAGTGTTACTCTTTCCCCTTCTTTATCATCTTCATATTCTGTTGTCAGCTGAGTTGAGCTTTTTCATAGCCAAAGATTTTAATTTTTAATAAAGCAATTGCAGATGAAGCCTTACAGTAAGTCTATATGTATTTAAATTCAAAGAGGGATTTTTCTTGTATTTGCGTATGCCGTATAAAATGTTTAGGTAATATAAGGAGTTTATGCTAAAAGTAACAATATTGGAGTAAATTTAATATTCCTTCCCTTTTCTGGTATAAACTGAAGGCCTAGAAATACCCTTTGGAAGAGTACTTGTGACATACCAAGCTGGTGTCACTTGAAACTGAAGACAACTGTTGGATACAAACAGTTACGGCAAAGTAAATCAAACATTCTTTTTCAATTCAGGAGAGTAAACAGGTTTGCTTTCCAGATTAGGGTGTGTTAGATGTGTGTCTTTAGTGTTACAGAAAAGTGACAGTGTTTTACATGCGATGAAATTGGCATTTTGAAAATGCTTGATACCATTTTGGTTTAGCAAGGGATTGACATACTGAGACATGCAGGTATGTCCTCAAAATGATTTGAAGCAAAGTGTGTTCTTTAGCCTAAATTTAAATTTTGGCTGGTTAATAATTGTAAAAGGCCTGTTTTGTTGGATGTGTAAGATATTGGTGGGGCTACCACTTATCAAGTATCCCTTCTTATATCTTTATTATTGTAGTTAATTACTGACAAGACAATGCATAGAAGAAATAATTTTGTAACTGTAGCTTTTATTTTGTATTTTTGTGGCTTGTGTAAGCCTTCTCCAGAGCTGCTGCAGCTGGGTCTGCTCTGCTTTCTTGTGGTGGCTGAGCTCTTGCACCGCAGGTAGCCCAGAAGTTGCCCAGCAGGGCCATCTCTGGCTGTGCCGTGGGGCATTGGTTGCTGTGGATCACAGAGCTTTGTGTACCAAGTACAGGTGTGGGGGCTATGGATGCACCTCCAGAACATGGCCTGGGCACAGCCCTGCTGCTCAGCCTGTGCTCATTATTTATTCAAAGAGGAGAGGAGAAAATTCTGTGGAGCAGGGTGGCAAGTGCAGGGTTGTCAGTAGATACAGGGAATGTTCTTGCCTTCTAGCTTATATTACTGTAAGTGCCTGAGAACAAATACCTGGGCTCTGATTCTCTCACCCTGCACCAGCACATTTCTCTTGTGCATTCCCTTATTCCCCTCAGTGGTTTCAGTGCTCTCTTTGTAGGGAGGTGTGTGACTATAAAAACCTCAGGGTGATGACAAAGACCTCGATAAAGTATTAATACAGCCTTGAGGTGTATGCATCTTTTTGTGCTGCTCTTGCTTGTTTGTATGCTGTCCTTGCTTCCTATCTAGAAAGTACACGGCAGCAATTTCCTAAACAAACAAAACTCTACTGCTTCACATACCGATTTAATTAGTGGCCTTTGATTTTTCCAAAAATTACATCAGTAATTGTTCAGCTCGCCGCAGTATTTCTTTCTCTGTCCCAATTTATAGATACATAAAACTGTTGGGAACCTTGCAGTTCACAAAATAGTTTGTTTTCTTCTTCCTCTATTCTGAAGTGTTATTTTTTTACAAGTGGATTTATCTTTTTGTCTGGGTTCATTCATCCCAACACTTGACATGAGAGGAGTGTGAGGCATTGGGCCCCTTGCTCTGTTTCCCTAGTGCTCCTTTGCTTTTCCATGGACACCTCGCTATTTAATGAGGAAATCTCCGGGCCCCACAGATGCTGTGTTGTGGTTCATGCAGAGGTGTATGTGCAGACTCTTTTCAGAACTTATAACTACTGTTGCTTGGAAACTGCTCCTTCTAGAAAACCATTTCAGAGCTTGCTCACAGCTTTACATGATTTAGTTCTTGATAGTTCTTGATTTAGTTCTTCAGCTCTGGAGCCCAAGATGCAGCTGCATTAACTGTTGAGAATTCCTAAATGTTCTGCAAACAAACTACCCCAGGTCTGACTTATTCCAGCAGTCCTTTGTGCGTTTTAAAGCTACCACTGTAACTGAAAAAAAATCTAGCAGGGCTTTGATATCTGAAGAGTTACATGCTGTAAAAACCCAAACCCATTCTGTAGCTGTAAACCTGACTGGTTTTTCTTGCAGTATTGAGCTTTCGGTATGTATGTCTGTGCTGTGTTTTTCTTTTATTGTCACCTCTGAACTTGTGTTTTTCTTACTAGACCTGATTTCTGTTTATCTGTCAACACAGATTAAGCTAATAGAGCATTACTAATGCTTGACAAAGTAAATCTGTGGAACTTAACAAATTTTTACTACTTTTAAAGGCATTTGAAAAAAACCAAACTGAAACCATTTCAATCCTGTACATGCTCAGATCTCAATGAGATCTTTCAAAAGCTTCTGTTGGAGACAAGTATGTTTGCATGCTAACATTAGCTAATACATATAGGTAACAAACTGTGAAAATTAGGGCTTCTGCTGCTTATCTAACAATGATCACAATCCACAAAAGAAATCTCTTAACTCTGAAAATAATTTTTTTATACTTAAATGCAAACTTATTGCCTTCTGGAGAGGATTTCAGAGCTGATTTGTTCCTGCAGAACTGACTCATATTACTCTCTGAATTCTTGGTAAGTTAACACTAAAGTTATTTGTATATAATGTGGAGATATTGGCAAATCTAGGAACAAGGATATAAATGCACTTCACAAGATACAAAATGGTACCTATGTCCATTTCATTGTAACAATCAGGCAGGTGAGGTTAAATTACTGGTCTACGCCATTTACATTTCTATTAGTTCTTTCGTTGTGGATGTTTTTTGAAGCCAAAATGGAAGAAGTTTTTCCAGAAAAAAAAAATGAAGCGAGCTTTAGTAATCTTACCTATTGAGGACATATTATCTTGAGGAAATGTAATGCAGCTTATGGTTAAATTAGGTGTGTGTTATAATTTAAATTTTGTATATAAAGCATGTAGTTTTGACCTAAATGCGGTGATCTGAATTTATTGGAAAATATGTTAGAGTTGTGGGAAGAAGACAGAATGTGTACTAGTCCTCTTGATAATGCTACTTTTCATCATGATGTGGGTCCTGATATGCTGAAAACCGCAGTTGCACAAATCTGTACTTTCAGAACTGTTAAGGTAAATCTGTTGCAAATTGTCTGATGTGTTCCAGGCAGCTGAAAATCCCACAAATTATGGTGTCTCACCCATTGTGAATTATTGCTCAAAGCAAATACACATCCTGGCATTACAGTAAACTGAGAATAAACATGCAGATTAGAAGCAGTGGTGTACATGAAATTTCAGAACATGTTTATTTTTCTACAGCTTTGTTATCTGTAGTATATCTCTTCGACTAAAATTTCTGCAGTTCCCATGTTTTTTGTCTAGTCCTTGTACGTGAGGCCCCTTTGTTCCTTCTGCTGTCCAGAGGCTCTTCACTTGTGAGTGGTGATGATGTGATGTTCTCTTTGCTTCCTATCAGAATGGTTTGGGTTGCAAAGGACCTTAAAAAGTCATCTAGTCCAACACCCTGCAAGGAACAGTAACACAGAATCATAGACTAGTTTGGATTGGAAGGGACCTTTAAAGGTTTCCTAGTCCAGCACTCAGTCTTTGATTAGATCAGGTTTTCTTGCTCTCCAGCAATAGCACAACTAGTAGCAGAAATACCTGGGAAAGGGCAGTGCTGTTTGCCCTAATCTCTCCTCATGAGATGTCACCCATCCTCACAGCACTTGCTGAGGAAAAAGCAAATGTTTCTCATTTTATTTCTGTATTTCATGTCCATGTTGCCAGTCAGCCTTGTGCATGCAAGTACAGTTTTCCAGATGATTTTTTTCTGTTTTTTCTTTTAAAAGTTTGCATTACATTAAGCAATTTTTTAAAAAATTTAAACAAAATACAACTTTACAGAAATTTTGATGGATCACAAAATAGTAAATTGTTAGTTGCTATTGAAATGAAAGACATAGAAAAGAAAATAATAAAATTATTGCTGGAAAGGGGAAACAGGTGGTAGTATTAACACGGGCAATTAATATGATTTAGTTTACTTACTGATGTCTGTCCCAGCATTCAAACAAAATGTAATGTACTCCTTTGAAGGGGTATATCTCTGGTGTTTAGTAGGAGATGAAAGTGCAGGCTTGTTTTCAATGATATTTCAGACACAGCAATTTCAAAACCATGAAAATATAATTAAAAGCAATCCATTTAAAATGTTGAGGAAATAGATGATTTGTCACAAATGGGGTAACTTTGCTAAAGGTTCACTCTCCTTATTCTCCTTTGTTCATAGAAATCCTAAAATGTAACATCTTTTCTCCAAGTTGAAGTGTGGTCTTCCCCAGTGTAAACTTTGTGCCAAAGTGTAACCAAGGATCCTGCAAGGTTTTTGCCTTCTAATGCTCAAAAGCTCTCTTTAATATTGCTGCTACAGAGTGATGTATGACCATTATTGCCCTACAGATTTTGTTTGGCTGGCTAATGCAGGTGTACTTTGCTCTGGTACTTAACAGGCTAGACATTTTCATACTTGTTGACTTTAGGGGGTTTTGGGTATTCCTGGAGTTCCAGACAAGAAGCAACATCCAGAGCTTAAACCTTAAATTGACTAGAGTAGAGACCTAGATATTTCAAAAGCTATTATATGTGCTTGTGGACCTTCTTCCCCATGCCTCATGGTTCAGTGAATGGCTTTGTCCTGAAGAGAGACAGCAGCAATCATCCCACACTAGATAAATTGCACACAACCAGTGGGGTTTTTTTGGGGCAAAGTAAGGGTAACCCGTTTACATTTACTTAGTCTGATCATTCTTCTAGGCATATGGCTGCATATTTTGGCTCCAACATTTAAATGTCTCTGAGATACAATTGTATCTATCGTGTTAAGCACATTATCTTGTGTGAATGGTGGGCTTTTTGATCTTGTTTATTAACTGATAAAACAAACAGCCAGTAACTATTTTGTCAAGTATTCACTTGCAAGACTCGGTTTATTTTCCTGTAGATACTACATGTTCAAAGTCCTTTTTAATGGAATCTCTGAACCATTGTGTAATTTATTGCACCAATTAACACAAGCCAATACCTTTGCAAGTAATTAAATCAGTTTAAAAATGTTGCACAACTTACCCATCTGTTTGAAGTGGCAGCTAAATTGCAGTGTAATACAATTAAAAAAGTATACTTCCATAACCTCTGCTTCTGTGACAGCACCTGCACTGTGTGCATGTATATTCCCCTCTTAAAAAATGTAATTTTAATTACATGCTGTATATATTCTTTATTCTAGCCCATTAGTTTTATCCCCATGTGTAGAAATGCTGAATCCAAGAAACAAGGTAGTAAATAATACTGCCTTTTAATGACCAATTAAAGCAGCCTATCATCAACCTTGGCATCAACTGTGTTACTAATTCTAAGCTATGCTTAGAATAAAAGGGTGCTTGGGAAGTAGAGTCAGCCTCATCCTTACAGGACCCCACTCTCCAGAGGCAGCAATTCATTTCACAACTCATCCTGCCACAGTGATGGTAAGTGTAACACATAGCCCGAGTGCACCTTGCGAAGCTTGTCCCGAATGATCCGGACCTTGCTGTGGCCTTTGCAAGGGGAGATGGTTCTGTATAAAACTCTCTGCCTGCCCACAGCTGTTGAGGAGTATCCTGGTGCAGGTGCCGGGGCTGGGGCTGCACATGGAGCTCTGGTGGAGAGGAGAGGAGAGGCCGTGAGCTGCCAGCTCCGCACACCAGGGCAGGAGGGCGCGGGTGCCGCGGGGATGGACACAGGGACACGGCAGGAGCCGAGGGTTCCCCCTGGAGCTGTCAGGGGATCAGGGCTGCCTTTGTTGGGGACACTCCTCGCAGGCACCGGCTCCAGCTGTTCCTGTGTTACCCGGGGAATTCCCTTATAACACCTGCCTTGTCCATAGCTACTGTAGCCTTGGAGACTTAGTGTCTGCCCCAGATGCTACCAGAAGTTCATTCTCTGCTTTAAATGTGATCATGAGATAATGATGACGTAAGATAAGCTGTCCTATCTGGTGAAACACATCCAATAATGCAGTTTTTGATACCTCAAAGACACAGAAAACTACTGCTGTGCTCAGCGTTCTTGCAGATACTCTTGTAACAGATTTCAGTACCAGATGTCTGACTATTAGGAAGATATGAGGAGAGTGGAGGCAACACAGAGAGCAGAAGCAGATTAAAAGGTTAAAACATGGAAATTCTGGAATAAATATACTTGATTAAGTGGGAGTTAAAGTGAAACATGAAAAAATGCTGTTTTGAATTCTGATGAACTATCCAAATTTGTGAGGAAAAATAAAGGGAATAAGGAAAAAACCAAACAACCTTAGACTTGTGATAGTGAGCTCTGCAGGCAGAGGCAAGATGAAAGATGATAGTTGGTTGGTTTTTTACCCAGATACCTGAGCTAGGCAGTATCAAAGAAAAGATTTTTGAAGGAACAATTTCAAGTGCTACTTGTCCCCTGAAACTTGCTGAAATGAGTTTACCAGGTATTAGACAGTGTGGGACTGTAAACCTGTCGGGTAAGGGCCCTCTCTTAATAAATACACTGTGTTCTTATTTTTGTGGCTGGTCTGAATGGATACTTTTAGATGGGAGAATGCTGAGCTATGCAAAAGCACATAAGGAAAATGACAAGAGTGATGGAAATAACAGGGAGATGTACCAGATTGAAGCAGATTAAAAGTACAGAAGAACAGAGCAAGGCTAAGTGACTTTTGTAAATCAAGGAAAAAGCTTGTAATGATGCTGTAGGGTGTTTCTGCTTCGCCCTTGCTTTTACTGCTATCCTGAGGTACCTAGAGATCCTATTTCTCTTTGAAGAAAGATGTCATGTTAGAAAATAGGCCAGAGAAAGGAACTCTTAAAGAAAAAAGGGATGCTTGATAGATGCAGATGTCTGCAGGTAGGTGTTAGCCAGCACAGCTCAAGTTTGGGGTATTTGCTTCAACCAAATAAAAGTTGTCTGCATTACAAAACCACTGCACTTAATTCTGTCCAGCTTGTTATGTAATGCTGCCTTTGCAGAATAATTGCTCAAGGATAAATCTTGTGTGACAAATAAATGCCTCTTGCTCTTGGCTCTTTCAGGTGAGGCAGAGATATAATGTAGATTCAGCTAATATGCACACCTAGCAGAAAAATGGATTTTTTTTCCCTGTGTTAGGCAAGTCACCAGAGGAGATACTTGACACAACTTAATTGCAGGTTTGGTTGAGTAAATAAGGTACATTCTTTCTTTTTTTTTTGTCCCTCCTCATCTTCCATGTCATAAATTCGTGTTTTTAACAAGAGAAAAGGAAGCAGATGCTATTGAGTACAATGTTCCATGTCATATAGATCTCCTTTTTTTGGTGCATTGCTGCTGTAATAGGCAGTGTCAGCACTTTTGAGAAGGTTTTCTACATACTATTTTCACTTAGGGCAGTGCAAATTTCTCTGGAAATCTGTGAGAATCAATTAAGTAAATGAGAAAATAGAATGCTTGTAATTAAGATAATCAAGCTACATGCAATCTACCCTACTAGTACTAATATCTGTATATCTCCAAGCTGTCTATTAATTAAACACCATGTAAGTGTTGCAATTAGACTCAGGCTGCTTTGGTGGAAACGAGAGATGAAAATGATTGGAGGGGTTTTACTGTATGTGAAGCTCTTGGTTGGTTTAAAGCTTCTCATGGTTTGTAAGGTTGCTGTGTTGCTGCAGACACTCCTGGAATGCCTGAGGACTCTGTTGTAGGCTTCAACTGCCTCTGGAACAGGTGACCCAAGGAAATACACTTTGGTTTGGAAAACTTGCCTTTCTAATCAGGGGTGGATATTTTCCCCTCCATTTCATGAGTGAGTTTTGGATGTTGAGCTCTAAAGCCAGTGGGAAAGAGGTTAGGTGCTTGTTCTACGTAGGAAACTGCAAAAGGGAGAATGGGGAGAAGCAAATTTTTGTGATATTCTTACAAGAAAAGGGACTTCTTCCTACTTTTCTGTTATTTTGATATGAGGACCCTAGTTGCCCAGACCTTCTTGAGAGACAAAACAGTATCTTAAGATATTTGTGTTAGGAGAAAAGGCTTCATGAGATTTACTGGGTAAATCTGAGTGTAGTCAGACTGTGGTTGTTCATTTATTTTCTGGTGCTTTGCGGTGTGGGGGGGAAGCAAAAAGCTCTGTCATGGTCACTGTGTGTCTATGAGGGACTGGGGAGGACCCCTTCCCTCTGCATGGGTGACCCTGATAAAGCAGTACACCTGATCCGTGTGAACATCAATCAGCTTGATGAAGTTGTTGCACAAATAAGGAATAAAAGTACTATTTTGTTTTATTTTTTTCAATCATTTTTAAAAATCTCCTTTTACAGCACAACATTCTTCCTCATGACAAGTGAGCCAATTCACTGACACTGTGTTTTCAGGTAATACAATTTACATATCTAGAAAGAAGTGAAGAAGAAAACTTACAGGACACCTTCCATTTTTCACTTTTTTTTTATTATTATTTGACATTGATACAAAAAATAGTATCTTGATTAGCAGCTTTGCTGGCAATCCCACAAAACTGTAAATAATACATTAATCTAAAAGAATGCACTCCTACAGACACTATACATAAAACAATATATACAATTTAGACAAATAAATACATAAGTACAGCCAGTCATATATAATGATACATCTAAATTTCGGTTACTGTTGACAAGCTTTTCTAGTTAATTACACTCTTCATTTACAAATTGCCATTGCCATCTACATTATAAAGACAAAAAACCCTCAAAGAATCAAAATTGATACTTAACATTATTAATAGGAAATGTGGAAAATGAACCTTGAGTCTCCTGTTTAAATATCTCACGGCTTTAGCAAAATAAAAAAGAAAAAATGCTGTTGTGAAAAAACTCCTCCTAAAGAGAGGCACTTCCCCCCCAGCTGCTTCACTCAATGTGCTTTTTTCATATGCATTTTGGAATCAAAATGTGATTACAGTCGCACTTTTGAAGTGACTAGAAACCAGCATGTTTAACCAAGTTGTCATTTGTCCCATGCTCAATGAAACAGAATGACCTTTAAGTAATGTAAATATTTTTTTGATTAAAGGAAGTTTGTTTCTTAACAGTATCCCACATGGCACAAATAACTATTGAGTGGAAGGGAAAACTGTCCCTATGAGTAGATGTATTGCTACCTTTCTATATCCAGGTTCCAGTAGTGAAAGTTATGAGCAAAGTGAAAACAGTAAATCTAAGTGTAACGAGCTAATGATCTAATCTAATACCAGAAAATTAAAAGAAGTAGAAAATTAGGATTTTGTTGTGTTGTTTTAAATTCACTTGACAGCAAAAGAAAAAGTATCTTGTACATTCAAGAATTAGGGCACACATGCTTAAGGCTTTTGAAACACTGGACAAATATAATGCCTCACTCAGCTCCATGCATAACAGAATGCTACATAGCAAGCAGACTGACACGTATATACAGCAGAATACAGAAGAAAATGCCTTAGAAATATGTACATCAGTTTCAAGATGAACATTTACATTTCTCTTTGAGATCTATCTATTTATAAATGGCAGGAAATACACTTTTTCAGATACTGTTTTCAAGGTGTACCTTGCAAATGCAGTCTGCTTGTACTAGGAGAAATTCAAGGCTACCATGCTACTTGAGCCCTGAGTTACCTGGATTGGGAGCCCTGCTGTCCTCCTGGTTACTAACCAAAGGCCACAGAAGCATCAGCAGAAATAAGGCAACCAAATCCATTTGTTTGTGATTCAGAACCCCAAAATTACTGCACAGTGCAGAGGGATAGTAAAAGTGATTGCAGCTTGCAGGTTCAAATTACTACACAATACGTTCTGGGCAAGATGGCATTTGTGCTGTCTGATTTACCCAAGGGCTGGGGATGAATTCCACTTTCATTCCCATTAATAAACAAGAGCATTATGGGACTTGTATAAGGAACTTCACCCAATCAGCATGTTGTATATTCACTTATGCAGTTAGTTGTACCTTGGAACTTCTGGATTTGATAGGACATAGCAGCTTTAACAAGGATTACATCAACTAGGGAAGGATAACAATTATGCTGCAAGAGATCTAGCATTTTTATAAAAATTACTGGGGTTTGGATTATTTTTATCTATAAAGGGTACACAAGCTCCTGTTAACAGTAATTCCTAGGCTGTCTTTTGTGTATCTTTGTCTTTAGATCTGACGTAGATTTGCTTGGGATGGATCCTGCTAGTGACTTAAAAGCCAGGTACGCTTTACCTTATTTACAAGTAGTTTCTTTTGAAATGATAGTGCTGCATCTGTGAACATGACTAATAACTTGCCATGGAACTGCAAACCTTTTAGGGAACCATCTTCACTCCTCTGTCACTGTTGTAAAATGCTCTGTACATCTATGGCAAAATCAGGTCAAGGTATATCTTTAAATTCTTCAGTTAACTTCCGACAACTATATAGACATTCTGAATAACATACAGACTTAACAGTTTTCATATGTTACACATAATGCCAGCTGCAATGAATGAGACTTTGTGTGTGCTGAGAAGGCTGTGAGGAATCTGCAGCTGATAATACATTTGGTGAGTTTTGGTTTTTTTGTAACTTGTGTGTGAATTCTTCATTCAAAGTTATTTGCTGAGCAGTATCATACTTCACCTTCTTGTTATGAGGTGGTACTGAATAGAGATGGCCTGAGCTTATCAAAGAGTTTTCATGACATTTCATAAACAATCCTATTCAAAATACATTTAAAAATGTTATAGAACTTGAATAAATCTTGTGTACTTGATTTCTGTTGCTTGTCCAGAGGATCTCGTGAGTGGGACCCCAGTGCATATAGACTGTGATGAGTAAACTGAGAGTTTTAAAAAGGATAGAATTTGAGTGGTTTTAATAGGTTTTTCTTTAGAAGCCCTCTATTTTTCTCTGAAATTTGTACATAACTGTTATGTACTCTGTTGTTAAATCAGCAGAAAATTGATTGCATTCTTTTATTGGACTAAATTCCGCTTTTCTACACCATTAAAAATTGGTTAGAATCTTGTTGCTATATGTACTGCAGCAAAAAGTAAAGCTTCCCCTTAAAAAGCTGCTTTTGTGTTACTTGTTTTTAGGTAAATAGTGCACTGACTGTTGAAGAAATATGCTGCTTACTGACACTTTTAGCATTCAGAATAATTATATATTGCTATTCAACATGTTTAGTGGAGAATCCATTGATACTAATGAGAGACATTGCCTTGCTTTGAAATTAAAAGATATTCATGCTTTTTTCATATATTTTTAAGATAACTTTTCATACATCTCGCCTGTCTTATTTCACCTACAGATTCTACTTAATTTTTAAATTGTGTTACATATTTTATGGGCTGTTTTAGGAAGTGTAAAGAAATGGGTTATTCTGAAATAATTTAAAGGAATACCTTTTGGTTAATGAAAATATATTTCAGTGTGTGGGTTTGTTTCTAAGGCCAGTGAAACTCTGATGTTCTTACCTGTCTAAATTCTGCTATTACACCATTAGTAAGCTATTTGGGAATTGCACACATACTATAAAATACAGACATCAAAGTAAGTATATAATTCAGTGCAAATGTATACTGCTTAATTTATTAATGAGGCTCTAAATAGAGACGGTTGTAGGGTGTCAAAAGAAGAATATAAAAGTATGTTTGTAATTCTTCATTCCTTAGAGCCTGAGTCTTATCTCAGAGGCTGGGGTGTGAATTGTTAAGCAACTCATAGTAATCTGTTACTGTCCTTTTACACAGATGGAAGAATGGATATGTGCAATAGATGATAATATACAAAATCTGAGACTTGATTCTAGATTCTTTCAGTTGGCATAATGTCCTTATGAAAAAGAGCCTGAAGTTTGTAAATCAGTAGTCAAAGCGAGAATGAAAAATCTGTCATTAAAAATCCTCTCACGGTTAATATCCCACAGTTTAACCTGTAAATCAGCAGATCACTTTGTCAAAAAATAACCAAACCCAACCAAAATTTTAAAAAAGGTATTTACATCTGTAAAAATCTTAACATCTAAGATGCTTCTTGCTGGACATGTCATTCCAAATTCTGTGCATTTCTTCTGGTGTTATCTGGTGCACTGTGATCACCCTGCGGTACCTGCACAAGCTGTAGGCCATTTTCCAGTGATTGAAGCCACTGTTTTGGAAGGGGTGAATGCCCAGCTTCCGAAGGCAGAGTCCAACATACACATCTTCAAGATGAAGAAGTCTGGTATGAAGGGAGGTTTTGTAAATCAGTTCTGCTACATCAGCTGAAAAAATGTAGCCAGTGCCTGAACAGAAGGGTGGGTAATTGCTGTCGGGATACAAATCTCTGGGCATGTACCACTTACTGCGAACATCTCTTATTGGTCCTCCATTTATAACATAACCTGTGAAGTACCTTCTCCTTGGCTTCGTGTTAGGTTTGAGCAGCTTATAAATAAGATTGTCCATATTTACAAAAATATCACTGTCTGTCTTCATAACATATTTTGCTTTTGAACAAAATGTTGCTACCCACCTCATTCCCATCAACGTTTTCAGAGTGAGGTTATGGTAAGAGTCGATAAAATCTTCCACGATGATGTCATGAAAAATTTGGCTTTCTTGCTCTACCATTTGATTTAACACAGGATCTGCGTTTTTTCCAAGAAGAAATAGTGTGGCAATTTTAATTCCTTTGAAGTTGTTTTCATCTCCCCACGTTTCTCGAATGGCTTGCCTTGCATCAAACTCTTTGTGAGTTGTACTGATAAGAATGACCAAAAATGGGGCACTCTTCTCACATTTGTTGGGTTCATTGATAAGGAAGTCAAAGGAATGTGGATTTATCGGTCGAGTTCTTATGTTGCCAAAGGAAACATTTTTTCTGGCTATGGATATGCTACTGACCTGTCTGTGGCCCGTGTAGGAAGAAGTAGGACGAGTTATACTTAAGTACCAAAGAGCGCTTGCCCAACAAACTACTGTCAAAATGTATAAACAGGAGACCTTTGATGCCATTGTTCCTCTAGCTCTTCTATTCCATGTGATGAACCAATAGCCTTTGTACCGTGAGTGCACCTGTGTCCTGGAGAGGCAGCATATTATTAATGAAACTTGAAAGTTCGATATAGAAAAGTGACTCTGTAATCATTCATGGATCTCAAATAGGAGCTATTAACCCTGATGATACTCAGCTTTTCTTCTTTTACTAGCAGCAGCTTCCATTTCTTGTAATTTTCTGTTATTTCTGAAAAATATGAAGAAAAATTTCCATTGCGAGACCACAAAAGCCTAGGGCACAAAAAATGAGCTTATATATGGTTGGCCATTAATAAGCTAAGCGTCTTAATGCATTTCTCAGATATTCCTTTTTTTGTCACGAGGTACCAAAATGCAAGATAGTGCACTCTAATAGAGCAGTGTACCTGAAGTAGCGCCTTTATGATTGGTAATTTCTCACAGATGGTTTTATATAGAAGAAGATAAGCATGCATAGCATGTTGACCGTTTAGATAATTTTAAAGGTGTATTAAAATAATTTTATGGTTTTCACCATTTTCTTGCTTCTTAGCATCTCTTCTGGCCAATCTTTCAAAATGTGCTATGGAACATTTTAAAATTATTTAAAGAACGAAAAATAGTGTACTTTGTTCTAGGATCGACAGTGTGGCAGCTATGCACACAAGTACTTACAAATCTAATTTGGTCTAAATGTTAATGTGTGTCCTGCTAAAAAGAACACACTTTGATGGAAATCAGACAGGATGGAACTGTTCGGGAAAGGTAGGTACAGAAGAGAGAGAGAGATACGTATGCTGTCTTACCCATGTAAGGATCAGCACTCGAGCAGACTCCATAGAAGTCTAAAAATAAATTAACACATTTCAGTTATTCTTGTTGGCTTCCTTCTCCTCTCCCCCCAAACTAGTCTTTCCATGAACAAACATAATTTGTGGACCATGTAAGATAAATCACGATGGCAACCTAGTAACGGTGGTACTTCACTGGCTGATGTGCAGAGTTGCCTGCCTGGACAGGGTTTTGGCACTGGCAGCTCTATCCTGGGCTGTTCCAGTCTTGCCTCCAGTATCAGGTAGTTTTGAGACTTTCCTGGCTCAGGGGAATGTGCCAACCCTGAACCTTCCATTGCTCTTGGCAGTTTTGCTGGGAACCAGTTCTGTTTATCATCATTTTGTGGAAATGAGACAAGCTGCCTCCAGCCTGCCAGCTCAGTGCTGACTCCTCCAAGGCACATCAGTAGCTGGACAGTGCCTGTAGGCTTCACCTTCCTGAGTTGTACTGTTATGTTACTTCAGAGCTAAAGGATAGTAGAAGCATGCAACAGAGGAGCTTTTTGCAAGAGTCTGAAATATTTAACATTTACTTTGGATAGAACAAAATATATATTCAGATGAAAAGATAGAAACCTTTTCTTAGAAACGTCCTCTCTGATTTCACACCACTGACCCATTGCAGTCAGACCACCCTCTGGGCAGGCCATTGGAATGAAAGGACTGTTAGGTAGTACCCTGTGTCATTATTTCACACTGAGGTTTAAGAATAGCAGAGAAACAACCTGAACATTTGTTAAATCTATACAGACTGTAGTCTCCTTACAAATTTTTACAGCTGGCACTGTCCTGCTAGTCTTCATTACATGCACTTTTAATTATTTAATGACCGGAACTCACATGCTGCTCTTCCCTTTCACAAAACAGGGTAATGTGATTTTTTTTCCCTGTTTCACAGCTTCATCACTTTCAATTGGTTTTGTCCTGTAACTGGGGCAATTTATTAGGTAGAGGTAATCTCTTTCATTACTTGTCACAGGACTCAGGGTATGCAATCTTACCAACAAGCAGTACCAGCAAATGTCTGGGAGCAGTACATTTAAGTGAGACCTTTAATTGCTCCACAGGACTGCAGAACACAGTGATCTTGGCAGGGCAGACACGTGTACATCCTTGTAAATAAATATGGTTGTGATAAATGCATACACAGATACTACTGTAATGTCAGGAGAGGGGATGTATCCTGCTTTAACAACCTGCTGTGATACGGTTCTGAGAAGGCAAAACCCAGCCCTGGTCTGGTAGGTTGATTTTCTTTCTTGCTTCACTGTGAAGCTCTGCTAATGCTCCCACTAATGCCAGTGAGGAAAATCACCAAGTGCAAAAAGCCATAATGTAATGAAGACACAAGAGTGTAAAGTCTAGAAAACTGTGTTAATAAAGAAAGAAATACAGGAATCATGGATTGGAGCTGTAGAGTGAGAGATACGTGAGTGTGTTTAATGGACTCCAGCATTAAAGTCTCACAAATAAGTGTAATATTCTGCATATGAGGCATTATTTTAGGAAACTATATATTGCATTATCTAAAAGTGTATGATGTTCTACATCTTTTCTTTCATAAGGGTAGGTGCATTAGTTACCATAAGCACTGCGCAGATATCTGAGGGAAAGGAAAATTGTAACCAATGCCTCTTACAAACTGCAAAATTACATAAAATAGCTTTTCAGTCCAGCAATGTCATGGCTGTGATATCAAATCTTGTGTGCTCTGAAAGGATTAAAAGCAACAGAAACCTTACTCCACTTTGAAGAAAGATTCTGAGCTGTTATAGGGAATTATTTTCTCAGTTATGAAATCTATAGGTAGCTGTGTGGGATGAATGCTTCTTATATTGACCCTTGGATTGCTGTCTCTTGAAACAAATTTATCTTTTTCTGTTGCGTATTTAGTGGGGTTTTTTTTTTTGTTTTTTTTGTTTGTTTGTTTACTTTGCCCTTTAAAAAGAAAAATAAGACTTAAGATGATGTGCTTTGGTTTGAGTATTTTACCCCAACGCTGTAGAATTTTTGAGCAAAGTGCAGGTGAAGTGGTTAAGAGTGAGCAAACTGTAGTTTTCCTGATGAGTGAAATTTTAAATTTACTTATTTTTTAGGAAGATTGAAGAAAAAGCCGAAAATGAGAGCTCCCCCCTATTCCAGCGCTTGTTAGGTGAAGATGTAAAAATTAAAGTTCATATTCCTTCTTTACTTGAACTTTGTGCTATACGTGGGGAAGCGATTTGAAAGAAAAGAACATAAGCAAAATTGGTAATAGTAAATGCAAATTCTCAAATTAGCTGAGAAGTGTTGGTCTGTAATTTAGGTGAGATTATTTCTGCCTCTAGGACTGATCTTGCTTCCTCTTTGTAGTATCACAGAGGGGTTGGATAAGTAGCTATGTTGTGTGGTTTTTTGGCCATAGGGCAAAAACTCCTACAAATTGCTTCTGGTAACAGTGGTCCTGGCCAGTGGTTTCAATAATGTGTAGCTTGCACGAGCAAGAAAATACATAGCTTGATTAGGCAGGGAAATATGAACTAAGCAGTGGAATACTTAATTTGTGATGTTTTAGCAGTCAAGAATTTCAGAGGTTGCCAAATTCTGTTATTAGAAATGATGCTAATTAATCAAGATCCTAAACAAGCACCTAACTCAGGCTGAGCTGCAACACAGGAATAATTCTAGAATTTTGCAAAATTATTCACAGTATCAAAGTCTGTGACAGCAAACCTTATTGTTATCATGTGTTGTGACCTGAAACAAATTTACAGCCTTGTGGGACTTGTATATGAAGGATGTGAATTATCAGGAATGAAATCAGAGTGTAAAATTAATGTACTCAAATTATAGGGGATTAAAAATTTTGTGTTAATTACTCATTTGGAAAAGAGGAGGAATAAAGTATATGAGCTAAGATCACTATGATCAGAATAATGACTGAAAGCACTTCAATGCCCACGTTACTGTACTTCCTTTAGCAGTTTGCCCAGAAGTTGTTCAGAATATTTTTAACCTCATCGATAGTAAATATTTCAAAAGTTGCCTTCAATATTTAAGTGTGTAGCAAATTAATTTATATTTTGTGTTTTAGTTCTGATGATGGATTCAGTATATCATCACCATAGGGATGACTTTGTTTTTTTCAGTTGTACCATGATCTTCTTTAATTTGGTATTGAAATTCCAAGACCTTCTAACCAGGAGGATATGGGGTATCACAAGGAGAGTGGAAAGCTTTTGTCAGCTTTGGATTTTGTCTGTTGGAATAGACTATAACACATTTGGGGATAATTACACAGGCAAAGGCAGGTGTCGCCTCCTTTCTTCCTTGGAGTGAAAGAAAACTTTCTAGCAGGGCAGCAGCAATGTCTGAGCTCTTGGATCCTTTTTAAAAATTGTTTTAATTCAATCTGTCCCTTTTTCTAACCCGGTAGTCATACAATAAGTAATAAAAGACTCAAGCATTGAGGACAGACAGTGGCAAAAAGCAAATGTTTAGCATCGTGTTTCCATACTGTGACATGAAGTTGTGCATTTAATTGCACTTTTCACAGCTCATGCTGTGCAAGCCAGAGAAGCCACCCAGTCGGAGCACAGAAAGCTGTAGTGTGTAACTTCTCTAAGTAATTGTCTTGATGAGGATTGTATTTGCAGCAAACCTTTTTATGAGCTGACTGCACATCAAGAATAATCCTCCAGATAATGAGCATGTTTGAGAATCTTATTAACTGCTCATGGGCAATTTTCAGGCAGACACCAATGAGTTCAGCAAATGTTACTCATCAATGGCAATATTTTGCCAATATTTTGGAATGCTGCTGTCTGTGCTGAGAGGCTGTTGATCTTTCTTTTGAGAAAGCCTGTCCTACGTAAGTGCAGTTGCATTAATGTGTCTAGATCACAGTGGATGCCTGTGATAGAAGCCACAGCTCTTGAATTCTGGCTGGTTGTCATAGCTGTAATCCATACTGTGTCACTACTGCTGAGGGAGGTGCTGAGTGCAGGACTCAGGATGCTGAGTCCTGGGGATGACCCTGGCTGAGAAGCCAAGGGAGATCCCAGCTGTTCGTCCTGACACCCAGGAGTCTGTTAGGCAGAGCACAACTGAGTCAAATTAACACTGTGCATCTCTGCCAAAATGTACCTTTTTCTTTCTGTGGAGAAAAGAGGGAATGCAGCTGCTAAATTATTTAGTAAATGTCCCAAGCTCATCTCATTTTCCCTGAAGAGACATTTTTGTAAGTTTTCTATGATCATGGCTTTTATCTGTATATAGACCAAGATACTGAAATGTCTTCACCATTTATGAAATCCTTAAATTACCTAAGGGAAAGTCTGTGATTATTACTGAATCTTGTTGAGAAGGTAATTATACTGAACATTAAGAACACATCTACATGGAAATCTGGGGATCTGCTATGTTCTAGGCTGTATGTTTTCATAGTACATAATTTCTGGAGGAAATTTTGGACAGATGGCACAGGTGATTTAGCAGAAGATTGCAGCCTCCTTTCTGGGAACTTCGTTTAAAGTTTCTTAAGTATTCTAAATGCTTATTCTGCCTGGGTGTAATGGATCTGAAACCAAATAATTTCTGCAAAGAAAGACTTCTCTAGAACATTGTGGAAAGGGGCCACAGTCTTGGGCTGAAGGGAGGAATGTACGAACAGTCATTTCAGGTCCATGTTTTTAGAAAAAACAAATTCTTCTGTTTAGAAGGTTCATAACTGTCATATGTTAAAAGAGTCTGACTTCCCTTCTCTTTCTCAAAGACAATGAGGAGAAATATTTTCTGAATCATTCCTTGTTCACAAATATATTGATGATAGGCTTTATTCTAAGCAGCACCTGAATGTGAAAGCAAGTATTTGCACAAGTGCAAATTTCATACTAACAGTTGTCATTTCATGAATTCTGATTTGCAGATAGTTTTTATTATAGTCCATCATTAATTTGAAGAATTGATCTCTGGAAATAAATGGGGTATTTATTAAATATTTTTCAATATTTACTACCTGCTCCTAATATGAGCAGAAGGGAAGAATATACTGTCCATTAGGGAATCTCACCAAAAGGGAAAATTAAAGTTACAGAATTTTCAGCAAATGTGCCTGTGCTACTGAAACTCCCCTAATCTTTAAAGAGCTGCTGTAGTCTTTTAAGAGTTAAATGTTCCCTACATGAAAGTAAATCTTCCTGAGTGGCATTTCTGTTTTCCACTTTAGATTTTTTCAATTAATCTTTCTCTATAAAACCAGGATTTTTTCTGTTTTTGGAGAAGTGCTGAAACAGCCCTCATAAAACAACTAAACAGCAGTTTCATTGCTTGCTTTCTCATCTTAAGAACAAATCATGCAACTGTTTTTCTCAGCAAAATAATTTGCAAGTTAAAAAGTAAACAGTGTCCACTACGACTAAGCTGTGAAGTAAAATTTTCAATTGCAGACAATGAAACTGTTGAAAGAAATATTTAGGAATATATTGATTAACAAAACTACCAGATCTACCATAACTGAGGGGAATGGGATACATTACTTGTTAGGAAAAGGACCATTCCTTGGCTGACATTGTGTAGAGGTGGTTTGAGCAGTTTTTCTCACTGGCTGGGTTTGTGCATTAGGAACATTATAGCTATAACCTCCCATTCAGCTTTTGCAGCTCAGGAAATATTTTCTGTGCTGAAGTTTTTTCTCTGCTTCCTCTGAGCTAACTGGGGAGGGCAGGGGGGGAAGCAAAATTTTGTAAAATCTCATATCCACTTGACATTGAAATGGAGTTCTATCCCATTTGGCACATCTCAACACTACATTTTCAGTAGGCCTCTTACTGTTCTGGGATATTTTAAAATCAGGTTTCTCTGGCACGTGCATACAATGACTGTGACCACTTAGTCATTGGTGGTAGCACGCCGCTGATTCCATGTGGAGGGAGATGGGAAGACAGACGAGACAGACCCCAGCACTGTCTGCACAATGGATTTCTAAAGTTTTAGCAAATCAGCTGTGCTTGGTCAGATACCAATCTAGAATGGTTATAAGCTAGATTTTACTCAACTCAAAATAATAATAGAACTCAAGACATGCCAGTCAGATGTTCTGTCTTGCTGTAATGCTGATTGCAAGTGATTTACCTGGAGCCAGGGCATGGGAGTTTTGCTGCTTTCTTTAGTAGAAGGTGTTTTAAGCATATATCGTTTGCACTAACTAAAAAGGAGAGAAAAGAAATTGCAAACAGAAAATTAAGGAGCAGAATATTTTAAAGCAGAAATCTTATTATTTTCTTTATCTTTTCTTTTAAATCACCCATGAGATGTAAAGGGCCAGATCTGTTTCAGCATTTTTCCCCATGAATGCTTTACCAAAACAAAGTTAAAAAAACACTTTGTGGCTTCATGTTGTGATAGGTGATTTGTGATTGCATCAATAATGTCCTGTTACATCAGTAATGTGTAAATTGCATCTCAGTATGGTTATAAACTGATGCAAATAACATATTTCACTTTGAGTTACCATAGCCACATCTGTTTTTTTTTTTTTTTTTTGCTATTGTGCTGTGTTCTAGTGGGAAATCTCACAGCAAGGTTCCTTAGCTCATGTCACCACCAAATTGTTTACATTTAGTAAAAGTGTAGGACAAGTAAAAAAGAAAGCAAGCTTTCAGTGTTTAAAAAAATTTCAAGAGGGAAAGACTTTAGAACTGCTTTAATACAGAATTTATATTAATCATGAAACAATTGTACATAATTTAACGGAATTCATCTCTTAAGTTACCTTTAAGTAACGGCTTTTAAAATCAAATGTACTGCTTTTTGCCTTAACCTTCCTAAATGTCACTATTATGTTTGCTTTGCATTCACAGTGATGCTGTGAAACTGTGCTCTGAGTTATGACACCACGAATAGATGCCAGTGGCCTTGATTATATAAATGCCTACCCTAGTGGCACTGCTTTTCTCAATTAATCTTTGTCAAAAAAGGAAGAGTAACAATTACATGAAGACCAGAACACCTGAAATCAGTGTCTGTGGTGATGATAACTCATCCAGCTGGATAATGAACCTACTTGCCGTAATTCACATGCTCTTGGGGGCATCGAAAGAAAAATACAAACAGCTAAAGCTTTTGGATTTACTGGGAAAAGTCCTAAAATAGTTTTGAGTCTGCCCATTAAGGTATCAGTCATGATGCTTGAGGAACTTGGCTTTTAGCTTCATCAAAACTGGAAACAGCTATATAGAAATACATTGTTATAAACTCTTAGTGACAGTAAATAACTGGAAGCATTCCACAATTATCTCAGGCATATCTGTACATTACCTATATTTATTGTAATTGTTATGTATCTTTATGTGTGATTGTTGGAGAGATACTTCTTTTTAAGGCTGAAAAGTAGCTAAAATTCGCTATATTTTCCATTTCTTCCACAGCAGTGAGGCTAGAGAATTTTGTAATTAGTGAATTTAGCTGATTATGTAATACCATAGATTTAATTTTTCTGTTACAGGAAAAAGTTAGGTGTTATCAGATTTCCAATGAAATTGTTGGATACCGTGATACTGTATCTATGTGGGCTTTTTTCTTTCTTTTCCCTGGAAATATTCTGCATTTTGAGAAGGTCCAAGAACCTTACCTGTCCATGCATGAACAGATTGCAGTACAATTTTTGTCATGTTTACGTTACAGTAATTAATGTGAAGCTATGTTGGGAAGTATTTGTCCCCATAAGCTGTTTATAAGTCAAGCTTCAGGTTTCTAATTCCCATTGCAAAGTTATGATAAATTTAACACAGGCTGTTGCTTTTAGAATTGCATGCCTCTCACTGAACTGTAACTTTAAAACCCCATAACCAAACAAATTACTTTCATCTTCAGCAAACAAATTACTTATTCTCACATATGTGGATAAGATTTCCTAGATAAACACTTTTTTTTTTTTTGGCAGCTGGTCAATCATGATTGATATCCCCCAGTTTATTGGGTGTCTCCTGGTCAGGGCTGTGATCTGGAGAGACTCCTGGTTGGAGCTGTGACAGGCAGGGCCGTGTGTCCTGGGGACTCCAGCTGCCACACCGAGCACCTGCAGCTCCAGCCTGGCCTTCCCAAGGCAGCCCCCTTTAGAGGAGGGATGGACCTGCTGGCAAGGTGGGACTCACTTGCTCTTTGACTGAAAAAAGTGGAATTATTGCCTTGGATGGTTCCCTTAAATACCTGCAGTGGTGCTTTTCTGCAGAAGTGTTGCTATGGCCAGCAGCCAGTGCAGGTGCTCACAGGCCCACTGACCTCAGGGCCAGCACTTCTGGCTCTTAGCTGTATGTAATTGCCTTAGACCAAAGAAACAGGTTTCTTCTCACTTTGTCATAACTAAATGATAGATGAGGTTTTTCTCAAACCTAAATCAAAACCTACTTTTATTGGGGATTGAACAAGAAGAATTTCTGCTGCAGAAGAGAGGGCATTCTTTTTGCAAAGCTGTTAACATTTGAGAGCAAACTAGCATCAGATTCTTTCAGCTAGCACATATAGAGCATTTCACAGACATGACCCCAGACTATTTGTCAGCATTTAATTTTCTGAAGCTTGCAGTTGAATAGATGGTTGGGCAATGTTACACTCCCATTCACTCAACAGGAGACTGTATCTCTTGTGGCATGATTTTAAAATGGGCTCATAATGACTGGAGTTTTTTTGGAGGAATCAAATAAAAGAGTGCATGCTGTTGTTATTTGGTAAATATATATTCTGGTGAATCCATGGGAGTAAAACTGTCCTCATTCCTCATGATATTTCAAAAGTGCAGCCAATTGTGTCCTCAGCTGAGACCCAAGTTTGAAAAATACTGTTTGGGATCATAAATGGGTTGCTGCCTCCTTAGGTAAAGTGAAAGCCCATTCTGGGTTATCAGCTATGCCTGCCTAGTCCACCCTCTTACTCGAAAAACTGTTTCTTTATTTTTCCACTATATCTCCTTTATGAAAATTGTGAAAACTGTGTATTAATATCAGTGAAAGAAACCTGGGTGTGTCTTTAGAAAGCAACCAGTTTACAGTTTGTGCTCAGATCAGAATTTAACCTGACTCCTCTGAGAATTGTTAAAAGCAAAAATTGAAGTTTTCTTGCAAAGTGCTATTGATTAACATTTTGTAAGAATTTATTTATTAATTAATCTTACTTCCCAGCTGGGCAGAATATGGCTGATGATCTTAGGTATCAGATAAAGCAGCAGGAAGAATTGCATTTTGGTAAAGAGTAAATCTAAATTCCTGATTCAACTTACTTTTATCACTTATGTCATTAGAGATGTCCCTCATTTGTACTTTAAAAGCTTTCAGTAGGGAACATAAATTTCAAATCCTTGCTATCTCTGTGAGCAGTCAGGAATACTGACTGATTTCTTACATCATTTGTCCGTGGGCATTATTAATTAGGGGCATTTGCAGTGACTGGTAACTAGGAAAATAGCTAAACAAACTTCTTCCTAATGTTTGTGCATATGTTTGTCCGTCACTAAATGTAACAGGGGCCATTTCTGTGGGCTCATTATGCTAAAAACACATTTTGCTTTCTCCTTATCCTATTCTGACTAAGGAAGCATAACCAGAAATTCCCAGAGTAATTGGAAACCTCTCCAGTTGGCTTCTCCACCTGTAATTGCATTGTCTGTAGTGAGCTGATGTAGGTGTAAATGTAGACTCATTTGTCCATGCTGAAGGATTTCTCACAACAAAGGAAAAGAACTGTTACATAAAAGATGACCTCAAGTATATTCAGGTTGATAAGCAGGGAAAAGTCTTGCTCCTCTGTATTGACTCTTACTGAAACTCTGCTATGGCACAGGTAAAGTGTGTGATTACAGGACTCATCCTGTACAGGATCACCATTACAGGATTACAGGACTCCAGAGAGGATTATGCAGAACCTGTATGCAGTGCTGCTCAGTGTTTTCTGTTCCAACTCCTGGCCCTGCACAGAACATCCCAAGAGGCAAACCAAGTGCCTGACAGTATTGTCCAAATGTTTCTTGAACTTGGTCAGGCTTGGTGCTGTGAACACTTCCCTGGGGAGTCTGTTCCAGTGCTCAACCACCCTCTGGATAAAATACCTAAATATTTTTGGTATCTAAGCCTCCTCTGACTCAGCTTCATTCCATTCCCTTGGGTCCTGTCACTGCTTCCAAGAGGGAAGAGACTGATGTTTGCCCCTCCAGTTCCCCTTGGGAGAGTGTTGAAGACCACAGTAAGGTTCCTCTGCTTTGGCGTCTTGTGCCTTGATTCTGTTGCAGCTCAACAGACAAAATTCTCTTTTTATCACCCACTTTTCTTTGGGATGTGTTGGCTCCTGCTAGGATAGGAATGTTGTACACTACTGACAGAAATCAACTTTGGGAAGCAATAAACAGTAAATGTGTTCTGTCACTATGCCCAAGGGAATCGTATCAAACCTTAGTTATCCATTTGTTCGCGGCCAAGCCTTAAGGAAAAAGAGGGTACATGAATATACAGTGTAAAAATATAGATTGCTTCTATTCACTCCCCATCTGTGGACCTTCAAGTGCTCTATAAACACGAGCTCACTGAGCAGCTGTATACCCCAAGGAGGCAGATAATACAGTAATAAAATATGCCAAGCAATTTAAGGGTCCAAATCCTGATTCATATCTCAGGGTTGTAAGAATTAAAATAGAGTAGTTTTAACAGAGAGACATTCTTCTGGGAGTCTTTTTCTTATAGAAGCAGCATAAGGTCAAACTCCCCTTTTGTTCATTTTCCAGACTTCGGGGGTGCTTAGTCTTTGAGCAGAATCAGAAGAGATTGCTATATAAATAATGTGAACCTAGACCTCTGGAGGAAGGTGTTTGGCTCATAAGGTGGCTGGAAACAACAGGGATTCTCCTGAGCTTGTTTTAACTCTTGTGTAGGGCTCTCTCAACATCCTATAAATCCTTTTCTGACTTTCAGCAGTCTCCTTTCAGCATTATTTTAATCTGAAAGATCTCTTGAACAAAAGAGATTTTAAAGCAGCCTGCAATCCTTGGTTCCATTTATTTCCTGCCTACTCTGATATCAAAGGCAGCACGGAGCAGAAGTGAAAAGAAATGCAGTAGAGCAGCTGTGGGGCCAGCTACTGTGGGATCACACAGGCCATGGAAGGAGTCCTGCTCTGTGTGTGACGTGGGACTCCGTTCCATGACACAGTCAGGCTTTGTCTCCACTGGCACTCTGTCCATCAAGGAAGAAGGTGTGCTCAGGTTCATTCTCCACATGTAGGAATAAGCAGGAAACATGAAAATTGATGCAAAGATCAGTAATGCTTTGTCCGGTTGCCTGGGAGAGAAGGACTGACTTGCTGGCACTCTCAGGAAAGTGGGGCAAGAGCTGCTGGAGAGGCAGGTGGTGCCTGGCTAAACCCTCCTGGTACACAGAGGAAGACAAGCAGTCCTGCCTGGATTGCAGAGTGAAGCATCCCCACAGGGAATGGTTCAAGGTGAGAGGAAGACAAATGATCTAAGTGTGCAAAAATTCAGTTTATTTTTTAAAAACCTTTCTTGCTAGATGTAATGAAGGGTAATGCCACAAAACAAAGGGATGTAAATAATTTCTTGTTTTTCTCTTGTCTATGTGGTAACAACATAACAAAAAGCTACCCCAATACTTCTAATGAGAACTTCACTGCTTTGTTATTTTTTCTCAATCTTCCTTTGTGTTTTTCTGTGAAAAACAACAACTTCCCTGTCTGTATAGCTCAGAGTGTGTGTACTCTGCAAAGATGTTGCCATCTGCCATTTACTCTCTTTTCTGGGCTGTGATCTTAAACATATATTTCAGGGAAAGGAAGTCAAGTAGTTGAGTTTGTTTTCCTTTTGTGTGAACAACAATGCAAATAATTCCAGAGCCAGGCAGTAAGGCTGCCTGAAATGCCAACTGCAAATCACCTTTCCAGCAAGGCATTAATTCATTCTGTGAAAAATATGCTGGGTAAAAAACTCCATTTAAATTCTTAATCCTGTGCACTGGCTGGATCAATTAAACTCCATATAGCAAGTTTTTGAGATTAAGTCAAATAATTTTGTACTTTTTCTAACCCTTATTCCAGAGCATTTTCCTCTCAGCCCCTTGCTACACGTGCCTCTTGCAGCAGACAGGGGAGCTGTGGTGGATGTTGCTGGACACATGGCACAGTCAAGGCTGGCTGTCCTTGGGTCACTCCAGCCGCCACAAGGCAGCCTCTCACCTTCAGGCAGGACATGGCTCTCCCAGAACTCAGGAGCCCCTCAGTGGGAGAGGAGATTAATGGTCTCCTCCTGAACAGGGAGAGTGAGAGCTGGAGAAGGGGGCTTATCTTGCTCTGTGACTGCTTGTGCCTTGTCTTCGGAGATGAGTGCTTCAGGAGCTGAGAAAAATACTACATGAGATCAGGATGGAGAATGATTCTTTGCATCTGGGAAACTACAGCCAGTGTGTCTGTAAGCCAGCACTGCCACAAAAATATCCATGCATTCATTAATATTTAAATGATGATTTTTAGTCTGATCAGTTCCCTGGTCAGATGTGCCTCATGGTCACACAAAAGCCTCGATCAGCACAGCCAAGGAGCATCATCAGCTTGAAACAAGAGGATGAGGCAAAATGGGGCAGACCTGTTTTCATGAGCACCCGCCTGTTTTAAATGAGTGTTAGAGAGCTGAGGGCTCCCCTTATTCCCTTGGGAACTGTAGCCATAGTCGCAGGAATTCCTTATACAAGAGTAAGACAAAAGCACATGGCTCCTTTACTCCTCTTACATCAATTGCAAACAAGTAAAAAAAAAAGAAACTTTTGCTTGCCTATTAAATATTTAGGTTTAAATTTCAGTGATTACTGGAAAGTTTTGGAAAACAATTCAAGGACTTGTTGAGAATTAAGAAAAATTCTCTTTAAATGTTTTTTTTTTTGTTTTCACAATATCAACTGATCCCTTGGATCCTTTGACTCTCCTGAGATCGCTCTGAAGTTAAACTGGAAACATAATTGGATTTTAACACGAATTCTGATCGTGCATCTAGCAGTTTTAAGGGGCATGAACAGAATAGCATTTGAGAATGTGCTGCTATTTTGAGGATTGATGTGATTTTCTGATTTTGACAGAAAATGAAAACATAGTGAGAGGCTGTCAAAAGCCTCTGAATCAGCCAGATTCTTCTCAGAAGCCAAAGACAGCTTGGCTCAGGTAGGCTATTCTCCCACACATGCCTTTGCCAAAACAGAGCGTGTGCTGAGGCTTTTTTGCTGTTGTTTTTTTCCTCCAGATGGTGTAACGAGGGACAGACTCCTGGTTTCTTGCCAAGGGTTGTACAATATTGTGGCAAAATACAATCCCAAGCTGCAGTTCTGAAGGTAGCATATCAATCACTTACTCATCAGGTTCCTATACTTCTTGCATGTGGGGTCAAACCTTTGTCATTGGGCCAAGCCTATTAACAAGTTTAGTCCAAATGTTTTGAGAGCAACAGAATTTGGTATGTTTTCTCTCCAAATGTTGATTAAAGTGTCCACTGCTAGGAAGGCAAGAGCCAATATGCAGCTAATCCTTTTTAAAAATGAGTATCTCAAACCTAAATTGCTAAATCCCTCAGGTCAGCTAAAAAAAACGTAATGCTTTGGGTTCGCCTGTGATTTTTCTCTATATACATTCAAAGTAAAAGCAAGAAGCTACCTGGTGTCAGTAATTATTTACCTTTATGGTTGTGGTTTCAAACAGATTGAGTTTTTGAAGTGTGGTTTTTGGGTTTTTTTTGTTTGTTTGGTTGGTTTTTTTTCTTCAATGAAGTTATAATAATAAATAGAGCTAAAGATGAGGATTTTTTACGAAAGAGTGTGCGGTTTTTCACCAGATTGATATATGCACCTTCCTCCTGTTGACATGCATTTTCAAAATAAACCTGATACTAATTGCACCTTCACTGGGTAAGACAGAATGATCCACCTTCTGGCTGTCAGGTCTTTGAGGGGGATTAAACACACCTAGGAACAAAGTTACCCCCTGAGAGTAGTGAATACACACTATTTAGTCACTGTGCTTGAGAAAACTTTCAGTCTTGAAAGTGTTAGTGACCAAAACAGTTGAGGAAGTCAATCTGCCTCGTCATCTTTCAGGTGTAACTTTGTTTTACATAGACTGTTCTTGTTCCAGGTGTTCACTCGACCTTGCAGCAATCCAAGATAACCAAAGTGATGGTGACTTAGAATACGTGCATTGGCATTTATGATAATAAAAGCAATTTTAATATGGCAATATGTTGCCATTTTAATAAACTACTACTACAAGTAGTCTCTCCTTTGTAGCAGGAGAGGGCAGGGTTGGTGTTGAATAACAATTTTTTTAAGACTTCAGAATGATAGCCTGTATGAAAAACACATGTAAGAAGATTGCTCTGCTATAAGTTATAAAATATAGGAAAAAATTCTCCATAAACCAAGATCAGTTTTTAAAAGTGATTTGACAAGCTAAGTATGAATAAGCCTGCTCTCCAATTTAGGCTGTTTGGAAGAAGCATGGATGAGATTTTTAGTATCTTAGTGATATGACAACAGACAAAGTCTAATCACTCTTTAGGGGCCCAGTACACTGTATTTGGACCAGCAAAAGTATTTTCTTCCTCAGGCAATAACAGATTATTATCTTGACTGGCAGGAAATAACCTGTAAATTATATCTATATCTAGCACATATGGAAGAAAAAGCCATCAGATAGTATCATACATGAAAAATTGGTTGCCTTGCTGTAGTAACAAAAAGTTCGGGCATAACATCTTTTAATTTGAGAAATGATGAAACCAGCAGTGGCAAGAATAATATTGTTAGTTTCCAAAAGTAGATCTATTAGATTGAGAGGTAGGTCATTTGTCAGCCACCCCTGTAGATGAAATGAAATGGAAGACGAAAACATTTGCCGAGTATCACAAAGCCAGAGACTGCAGCACAGTATTCCATGTCAGTATATAAGATTACGTATTCTGAGGCATCTGCCTTTTTTTCTGTATACCTCTAGAGACACTGAAGAAGCTCTCAATTTCAGCATGCTCTGGTATCTCAGGTTCTGGAGGGGGAGAGAGATTGCAGGGAGTTGTCTTTATACAGCTGACATCTGTATCCTTGAATGCCATTCATAAATTAGACTCCTATCAAATAACAGTGCCCTTAGGCACCTGCAGCTTAAAAACTGCCCTGCAGAGGGACTGAGCCATCTTCTGCAGGATAAATCAAGCATTTTAAAGTGCTCATAAGAAACCAATCTGAAAAATAGGTACTAAACCAATTAAATCACCTCTGTTGGTGGATCTCCTTTAAGTTTTTAAAAACCTGCTGTGTGAAGTTACTTTTGCAATATTTTTTAGAAATTGTTTCACTTTAAGTGATAGATATAGAAAAGAAATGTAGTGAGCCATTTCAATTCTGCCTTTCTTCTTTGTTTGGCAGTTGATCTTGAGTGCCCACAGAGCCCATTAAACTCATTTTGCTATAGCTTTACGATTGACATTTGAGATTAAATGCCAGAGTATGAAATAATTTTTTTTAAGGACTATGATTTTTTGTTTCAATGCAGCATTGTCAGGACCAGAGGACTGTAACAGCCTGCTGTGATGTGTTATTTCAATCATTTCTTCTTGCCTAGAAAAATATTTCTGATTAGTGTAGTTACTGTCCCTTTGTTATAAGGTTTATACAAAATTCAGCAGTGTTACTGCAATTGAACTTAACAGGAGCTGTGAATGCTTGGCCCTGGCTTTTTCCTATTGGCAGTGCTCACTTATCTCCTCTTATCTGATAAGCTACAAACCAGGATAACTCCTTTACCAGGGCAGTGGTGAATCTTTGTGCTACAATGCTGCACTAAAAGATTTTTCAGTCCCAAAACAAAACCACCCAGTTGTCATGCAGTCTGAAAGAGATGGAGACTGGAGACCTGGGGTATTTTAGAGGTTGGTCCAAGAATGCCCACCTGGACTGCCCTTCCCACAGCTGGCAGCAGGGGTGGGCTCAAAAGGAGGTCCAGAGCCAGTGGTTTTACCTCTCATGTTGGTTCTGGGGCAGTATCCCAGCACATTTGTGTTAAGACCTGGGAATCTAGTTCTGTGTCTTTCTACAAAATACCAGGAGAGTCAATGGAAATGGACTTCTACAAGTGTAGAACACACATGTGTAAGTTAAACACTTTTTTCCTGCTCTGTTTTTTCCTGCTCTGAAATGATCCAAAACTTTCAAGGGCAACCTGCGGTAGAAGAGGTGTCCTAAGGTGTTTATATAATTCTGATAGTATAATAATACAATCTTATAAGTGTATAATACACTTATTACACTAATAATACACTAATAATTACACTAAATGTAATAATTACTTCCTGCTCTCCTGCTGGATAGAAGCTTTTCCTTGATGTCCACTGATGACTTGAGTAAGAACAAGATGATAGCAGAAGTAATTTTATCCAGCTGAAAGTGAGCATGCATCTCTTTTTGCTGCCCTGCTTTCTGTTTAAACGGTGAGTTTAATTATAGGCATCCCATTTGGGAAGAGTTGTTTGGTTTGCAGCAGATACCTGACAATGTCACCTGGAGTCTTCTGTAAAGACTTTGCCTGAGGATTTATCTGAGCAATGTTGTATTTTGTATCCCATCCACTGCACGAGAAAAGACCTTCAGAGAGCAAACCGAGGCCAGGTTCAGTATCTGTTGCTGAAGTCACCTAGCAGCTTGGAGTACAGTTCTTTCTTGGTGGCTTAAGAGAGAGATTTTGGGCAAGACTGTGATTGTGTTTCCTCTGACTTTTGTGAGGTTATTGAAGTCTGCTGGGCCTCTCAGTGTTAAGAGTATTTACACAAACCCTGTTGTCAGCTGTCACTTGAGGGGAGATTCTTCTTTTTTGCTGTTCATTCATTCTCTCTGCTCCAAGATTATGTGTACATACAGATACCACTTTCTGTTACAGTTTTGACTTCTAAATTTTATAAATGAATGTCAAGCTTCTTGTGCTTTTGCTGTTGTTGTCATTTCTCTTTCATCTCTAGTGGGATGGGTCTTGTGACATTTGCAAGCTTTTTGTTGCTTAGTCTCCTTGAAGTACACCCAAGATAGTATTGAATATTTCTGAAATGGCCCCACAATGTGTTTCTAGCATGTTTTTAGGCCTCTGGTTTGGCTTTTTGGCTTTTTTTTTTTTTTTTTTTTTTAATTTTGTAATAGAGCCTAGATTTTTTTGATAGCTACACTTGAAAGAAATAGAGTTGTTTACTGTGAACCCTGTCTTGCCCCATGGCAGCCTAGTTAATTACTGATCAGCAGCTACAGCTGTGGACTCCAAACATGAGAAATCCAGAATGTGTTCTGAGGAATGGCTCATTTATCAAGGATCATTTCCAAGTCCTGCTGATGCCTGGTTTTCTGTTTCTGGTGTCTGTAATTGGTCTGGGCAATGCATGGCTGTTTGTATCTCACACCATGCACTGCTTTATTTTTCTGGTAAAGGTTAACTGTTTAACTGATTAATTATCCAAAGCCGAGAGACCAGACTTAGCAGTGGCAGCTCTTGGATTTGTGATGCAGCACATTGACTTTATAAATGTAGCATCTGGCTTTTTCTATTTTAGCATGTTGTAACATTTAAAGAGCTGGTCAGGCTTCTGCAATTTTAAATACCAGATGGGAATTTTATATTCCCTGTATACTTTATTATATCTAGTAAATACTGAAAGAAGTGGTGGCTGTCTCAAAGAGAGGACCTGTACTTTCAACTCCCAGATGAGTGGGCATTTATTTCTGTTGCTACTTTTAGAATTCTCATTATCACTTCTGTCCCTTCACCACCCTAAGCCTTGTCTATGTCCAGCATGTCTGCTTATTGCTTCTATAACACCTTTTTTAGGGGCAGGATGCTGCCTTCTTTTGTTGTCACAGGAGCTAAACTTAAGAGAAAATGGCAGATAGGAGGGGGGCTGTGCCCAGATCAAGGTTCTAATACTCTTGAGCATTTTTATATAAACACATTTATTTTCAAATTAAATAAAGCTTTTAGAATCCTTACTCTGCATTAGAAAAACAAGATAAAACCTAAGCAGACTACAAGGCAAACAAAAATTTTAAAATGCCAGTGGACTTCTGTTGTTCTCACACACAAGTCAATTGTTTTGTGTTCTTTGTTGTGCTTTACAAGCAGCACAGAAATAAACTCCATAGTCAAGATAAAGTGAATTTCAGATTCTCCTGAGAGCATCTAAGCTGCAGCAGACACTGCATCTGCAGCTCCTATGTTAACTGCTAGATCTAGTCTGCAATGGAAATAAAAATTATCTGTTTCTGATGAAATGGTTCTTTCTGATGGGTGATGTCAGTAGCGGAGATGCTGAGATGAATGTAAAAATAAACTTGTACAGTCCAATATAACAGCTCATTAGATAGTTGCAATCAGTTGTTGATCAGTCCACAGTAATATTTTCTTTAATTTTTTAGCTAAAGATCTACATCTTCCTTGATGTGGATATTGCTTAGAGAGAAAATTAATGATCATAATTTTGATATAAATGGATCCCCCAATATTATATTAATTTGGATTGAATGTGTAGCATGTGGGAAATGTTGGTTTCATTTTTAAAAATAATAATTTTAAAGGCTTTGAAAGAAATATATTTTATTTTTTTCTTATCATAATTAGAAATCTAAACACCACATAACTGGAGAAACAGTACCTGTTCACTTGAAATTTACAGCTCACTCTTGCATGCTCAGAAATAAGACCCTCATCTGACCTTCAAACTTCTAAATATTTGGTTTTTTTTCTGACATATAGGAATTTTTTTGAAAAGATGAGATCACAAAATGTGCATAATTAGCACCAAATTCCCTGTGTAGAGAACAGTAATCTACAATTGTCAGACTATAATGCCTGTTCCTCATGATAAATCTGCTGCATAGCCATTAAGTTGTTACAGCATTATATAGTTAAGCAATTAAAATAAAAATGAAACTTGTGTTATCCGAGATTTTCGAACTGTGGTTTTGATGGTTAAAGAAAAGCTTTATATTTACATTTTGCTGACCTTCATCCTTATTTTTAGCTTTTCTGCCAAATATCAAAAAATCTGGCATAATAGAGAATGATAGGAAGTGCATCTGACAGAACTCTCTCTTAAATCTTGTTGAATAAAACATTTGGTGGAAATGGTTCTTGGCACCATCAGGTTAGCATCAGAAATGTAATGGCTTTAAAGCAAGCCTAAACACCCCTTGACAAATGACAGTTCCAGATTTTAACATTAAGATTACAGATGCTGCTGAAGATAGCAAAAGAAACATGCCCAGCAGTTTTCCAGTGCACTTGCTCGTGGCAATACTGTTTGTCTTTTTGAAAATCACCCGTGTTGGTGATCTAACACTGATGATGCTGCCAATTTCTACATTATGGAAAGTAGAAGCCTTGATCATGTTGTCAGTCACACAGCCAAGGTTCTTGCCTTTCTCTTTTATACAAAAAGTTTCCCTTTCAGATTTTTCTAGCATAGCTGGATAGATCAGCTTGTCTGAGTTCTGAATTAAGAAATTATTTCAATTTACTTGAAAAGTAAATCAGAAAAAAGCCTGTAAAAGCTATTTTATTTTACTTACTTGTTTTCAATAACCATGCTAAATATTATATGGATTTTGAAAGATATAATCCTGGACAGAATTCTCAAACTACACTAGTTGAACCTAGATGATCTTAAGGTGTCTTCTAACCCAAAATACTCTTATGTTTCTATGTTGAAGACTAATACAAGAGATTAAATTCCAAACAATTATTTGGACTTAGCTGCCTGTGTTTCCCATACAGGGGTTTTACATATGGTTTGAAAAACCATAGCCATGGTATGTGCTGAAGTTGACTTCTGCTATGAGCTAGTCAGTGTGTTTGCACGAGTTTTGTAGCATTCTCCAGCCCCCATCAGAAGTGCCTGTTCATTAGGGGTAATTCTGAATGCAGAATTCTTTATCCATGTTTTTATGTAGTATGTTCAGTCATCTTGAATCACTATTAGTATTTTTCAAAATTGAATTGAGGAATACAGACTTTGCTATATCAGACACAAAATGAAAGACTCCTAATATGGTCTCCTTGGCACTGGTAAGCTCAGGAAGCCCTCAAGGAGGATCAGAGTCACTGGAATAAGAATGAAGGTTTTGTCATCACTTATTTTACATTTCTCTTGGAAAAGTTATCTTCCTGGGAATTATTTGCCCTCCATTTTTCAAAAAGGAATATCAATAAAACTTGAAAATTTGAATGTAGATTTCAAAAATTCATATTTAAAAATGTAAAATCAAGTTAATTGGGCAATTCTGACCAATTCTGTCTTTTGTTCAGTTTCTTGATAACAGAGCTTGGAAATTAAATCAACAGAACATTGCTTAAGTTGATAGATACAGTGTTAGATTTAGAATTATTTTAAAACATCCAAAGAAAATACCTCATTTTGCTCTTCAATGCTCTGATATCAGGCAATTATTTAAAAGTAGGGGTATTTCTTATTCAGAGACAGTTTTGGTCTCATTATCCTTGTTGAACACAACTCTCATTGGAATCATCCTGAACTTTGCTTCTCTGACTAGAATGGATTCAAATGAAACACTGACATTTCCAGGAGGCTCATTGTTACACTTTGCTCTATATTCTGTTCACTCCTTTATTGTGGCAAACCTATTGTCCAGTTTACTTTTGTTCTAAAAATCTATTGATTAGGGTTTTTTTTAAAGAAAAAAATAGGGGAAGAAAGTCTCTTTATCAAAGAAAATGAATATTTGTGTCTCAGGGAATACTTAATTTTAAAAGTTCCTTGAAAAACTTAACTAAAACCTGAGATGAAGTCTTGGTGAACTGTGGTGTATAAATATCTGTATTTTGACCCAATCTGTTTCAAGCAAGTTCATTAATAAGAACATAATGTATTTGACTTTTACATTGGTATAAAACAACAATCAGATTAACTAGATGCTGAGTGTATTTAAACTGTAATTTCTCCTTCCAGTAGGACATATAGTGAAATATTTTTTCCAGAGATCCCTCTCCCTGACTTCTAACAACCTTCTGGTTCTTGCTACTGTTACAGTTAAAAAGTTCTTAGAGAAGAGAATGTGAGAATACAGCTTCATCTAACATCATCATTTAATGTAAGAAGAGTTTGGAGAAAAAATTTCTCAGTACTCTTAGATATAAATCATGTATTCAATAGATACTTTTTAAATGCTATATTGCAGTTTTCTGTGTAGGTCACCCTCAATGTTCCAAGGATAATAATTAATTGGTTATCTGTCAAGGTTATCCCATAGGACCTAATCATCTCAATTTTTGCTAATACTTTCTTCTCTAAAGGTGCTTTTTCTTTAAAATTTAATAAATTATTACCATAATTAATTTAAACATGGAGATTTGTTTGCAAGCTGCCCTTAGGCTGAAGTCTTGCGTACCTAAAATCATCTGTTCTTCTGTCTGCAATATCATCTCACAAACGGTGCTACCTCTCTCTACAAACTTAGGCTTACTTAGCAAATACACTAATTAGTTTCCATTATCCTTCTACTTTGCATATTTTCCTCTCTACTGATACTTCTATGTAATTTGCTTTGCTGGGCTTTGGTTTTTGTCATTATGCTGTGAGCTTTTAAGTTTGGGGATATAACTTAATAGGTTCTGATTTAATAAGATGCCAGCAGGTAGTACAGGACATAAATAGTTGAAATAATTGTTCATAAATGCTTTTAATGCAAATATATCTCCAGTACTTACTGTAGAGCATTTTATTTCAATATTTCTTTTTTGATCTGAAAGTTCCCTTTGTATTAGACTCCTGCTTATCCTGCCCTGTGAAGTTAAGCACTGAAAGTTCTGCTGCTGCCAGAAGGTCAAGGGGAGATGTCACCAGCTGAAAGTCTGAGTGAATGGTTTTAATTGCTCTGTGCTACTAATTTGGTGAACTGCCACATAGGACAGGTGTAATAGGATGTTTATTTAGTGTTCTCTAGCTTTCAGGTAGCCTTGTCATGTCTAAACAGAGTGCTGACATTTCTGTCATCAAGTTTTGGGCTAGAACCTCAAACTTAAGCTAGTTTGAAACAAACAATTTTGTAAGCTTTATGATGATGATTAAAGAGAAAAGTACTATCCTCTCCAGAACATTAATGGCAGACCAGATAACATTTTCCATCCTAGAAATGAGGTTAAGTGCTTTGAAAGCCAGGGCATATCAAGTGAAATTGAGGTTTTCAGAGCAGACTATCCAGTCATCTCACATAGCAAGTGAATCATTCTGCACAGTGATTTTATAATGTGAACTGTTTTTAGAGTGCTGTTGCAAACTTCATATCATCCTGAAGCATAAGCTACCATAGGCCTGCTATAGAAATGACCCTATTAGGGACAGCAGAGAAGTCACAAATCTGCACACAGATTGCCAAATGAAGTCGTACAAATTCTATGAGTAGCTGTGCTATTTAAACCTTTCCGTTTTGTGAAATACACTTCTCTGATGATGCTCGTGTTGTTATTCCAATCATAAATTGCATCCAATCACTCCAGGATTTTAAAAGCTAGTTTGGGAAAACATCAAAAAAGTAATTTATCATGCATTTGTAGTCAGCTGCAGTGATTGAATTGACACACATTTCCTCCTCCTATAATTTTTTGGATCACTTTTAAAATTTGGTCATGAATTTGGGAAGAGCAATGTTAAATCATTCTACAATTGTGTTGGTGATGTTTTGCTCTCTTTGTCAAAGGAAGAAAGATCAATATTTATTTTCCCAAAATTGGAGACCCGCTTTAACAAATTACAACCTGTTTTTGCACCTCAAACCAATCAGATCTATGCTGGAGTGAAATTCAGTGAGCAGTCCTCCCCAAATACCCCAGGCCACTAAGCCACTGGGTACTTGGCTTTTTTAAGCCTTCTGATAAAGAAACAGTGACATTTCAGCATACAACATTCTTTAAACCCAGGCTTGAGATTTAACTTCTCATGGTTTAAAAGCTGTCATATTTTTTAAATCTTCTTCACAGCCAGGTAATTTTGCAGAATGGAGTGAAAGGAGGATATATGGCTATATAGTTACTTGTTTTTACTCTCTAACTTGCCAGTAAAAAAGTGTCATTGCTTTTCAGGATATTAAACTGTGCTGCAAAATTGGAGACTTGTGGAAGCTGTAGCGTCTGTTTAGTGTTTTTCAGACAGATCTGGACTTCTGTTTCTACATTGTGGCCAGCCACAACCATGTGGCTGCAGCACAGATGATGGACAGGGAAAGCTTAATGTTTGCCAGGAAAAAATGTTTTGCTTTAGCCAGTTGAGGTCGTATCTGTGAGCTGACTTGTCCTTACTGTGACCTGCTTTATTCCTCTCAATTCTAAGGAAAATGGGTCTATATTCTGCGTATATTATCTAAAGCACTTTGAATGTTTGTTTCACATTATCATTGGAGCCTTACTGGAGCTGTTTTTAATCCTTTGCAAACATGGTTTAATAGAAAGCACAGAGAAGAGCACAAAGTAATCCAATCTCCATGAGGATTTGCATCAGTCATGTAGGATAGGCAGAGGACACATCCCCCAAAGCTGTAGTTCCCAATTACAGGATATACCTTGTGCATGCTGGAGCAGCAGGAGCTGGCAAGTCTGCAGCTGCCCTCTACACCACTGCTGTTGGCTCACAGAGCAGAAGTTGTGTTTGCTTTGAGACCCTTCTCAAGTTTGATTCCCAAATGGACCTTCACCCTGCAGTGTCTGAGAGACGTGGTGGGTAGAGCAGCTACTTCCTTGCTTCTCCTCACTCTCAGGCTGTGCTGTTGGAAAGCAGCAGTAAATAAATGTCTATGTGGAGAAGGCAGAGGGATGTTCCCTTTAAGTGTCTTTCTGAAGCCTGACAGAACTTCATTATTTATAATTACTGTAATTTTCTGTTGCTGAGCTATAATGCAAAATGCCTATTGGATATTTTTATACATTTACACTATTGTCTGGCAGTTGGGGACTTTACAAAGATGTAACTTGTGATTTCTGGGTGATTTTATGAAGCCATTGTATCACAAATGCTTTGATATGCATGTGACCATGATAAGCTGTCAAGGCAGAAGAGGACTGAGGGCTGGGTAAGGAGGAGGTGAAGTGGCTGCTGAGCGTGCTCTTCAGGACATGGGTGTGGGGAAGTGAAAATTCAGCCTCTAAAGATTGCCTGAAGAGCTTAGAGCAATAATATCTAGTCACTGGGGTTGCAACAAACCTAAATTGTACTCATTATTTAGTATTCTAACGTTTGCCTTGAAACTCTGTTTTATTGGTTAATTATATAGCATGCCTTTATGTGTCCTCTATATATAGAAAATATTTCCAAGAAAGGTCATAAGATTTCCTTTTCCATTCCCTGATTCAAATTAAACAGGAGAACCTTAATGTGCTGCAGCCATCTTTTAACCTGGCAGCACAGCACCATGGTAGTGTTAATATTTTTTGTGAACTCAATAGTTTTGTTCAGTACCAAATTAAAATGCTAACAAATGAAAAACACTAAAACAGAATTCAGTTAACACATATTACTGCTGCTCCTTTGATGAAATTATCTTGTTGTTCTAATGTAGGAGGTTCAGCTTTGCCTTTCACTCCAAAATGTCATCACATTGTAAATAGCACATGCAGTGTTCTGTATACTACTGTAATTGCACTTAGGCTTGACTCGTTCTCGTGCTCCTTGTTTCACTGAAGTTAATGAGGTTATGTGGTTCAATGAGAGCAAAATGTACTCCTTTCATTTAGACTAAAATGGCAAATTACAGCGGTGAGTGCTTCTGGGAACATAGTGAAAATCAATAAAATTTAAATATAATTTATGCATTGATCTGAAATAGGAAACTTTGAGTGCTCAGGAATGTTACAGAAAATTGGACTGACTAGTGTTGAATTTTGGTCCTATTTCTTCATTGCATTTTCACCACCTCTCTACAGCTCATTACAGAAATTGAGATCTGGTTTGCTTTTTACAAAAGAGGAAAGCAGTTTTTGTCTTGTGAGAAAAATAAAAGCGCCGGACTCACTCTTTACCAGAAATAATTTTAAAAAATAATTGAAGAGAATAAAATTATTTTTTGTAACATTGTTTCTTTTGGAACAGAGATATGGGCTGAAATTAATAACATTTCATAATAAAATACTAGAACAGTGACTTACTTTATCTTCATCATCATAATCATCCATCATTATTTGAAATCTAAATGAAGAGGGGTTGTGATTTGCACAAGTCAGTACATGCTCATCTGCATCAGATGTGCAACCAAGACTTGGCTTTTTCCTATCTCAGATTTTCTGTTCATACCATGGTATTTTCTGCTGTGACACATTGAATAAAATGGAAGATTATATCCTCAGATTCTAACATCCAATCTAAGTGTGAAAAATCACCTACATGTAAGTTTTAGAGACCAGATTGTGGGATATCTACTAGCTTTTTTAATCTAAAAGTACAGAGAATTTCCAGGATTTGTGATTTGTCGGGGACTGCAAAGAAGAGGCTGGTTTCTTAAATACACTACAACACTTGTCTGTCCCAGGCCAGAGCTGGTTCTTGGACCACTGCTGAATTTTCCAATCAGTGGGATAGATGCTCCATCCTCTGTGGGGGACAGTGAAATCAATGTCCTGGTGAGAAAGTCAGGAAGGCTTAGACAGCCTCTGAAAAGCAGTGCTTGGTATGATGGGACAGGTAATGTCTGGGGCATGTGTGAGGGATAGCAAGTGAGGAAAGTGGTGCTACAAGGATTTTGTGTAGATCTCAGAAATCTGGGGAGTTTGCTTTAAGGTATAACTTACGGTAAACCAAACTGAGATATAAAGGTGAATTGGTGATGTGTCAATAGTTACAGGGATTAATATTGATTCTCAATAGAAAGGCATGATTATCTCATTTTCTTTATGTGTTTAGCTTTATGTAGAAAAAAAATATAGTTCTAAATATCAGTGTAATATTTCTTCAGTAGTGAAGAGAAAAAACTGGACAGATAAACCGTACTGATTCACCTCTACTTAAGTAACTGGTTCTGTTAATACCACAGTGCAGGACATCCCAGTGAGTGGCTGGCTGGGTGTGTAGCACTGACCTGGTTTTCAGTGTGCCAAAGTGGAACATGGCACCCTTTGGGTCCAGTTGCTTTCTCCTGCACTCTCAGAAGCTGTGTAGAGCCTTCTGAATGCATGCTAAGGATCTGTAGTTTTATGTGGGCAACTTAGTTCCTTTCAAAAAGTCATAGAGCAAATAAATGCCCCAAGCTATGGCTCTACTTTTCCCCTTATAGATATTAAATGTAGGATGGTTAAATGGATGAAAGGAAAATGTAGCTTTTTCTTGTAGCTTGGCCACAAGAAAAATAAGTTCTCTAACTGATTGGGTCAAGAGGACCTCAGGGACCCCTGCTTGGATGAAAATGGAATGTCATTTACAGTAGAGACAGGAAATCTGATCTAACACAGCTAAAACAAATCAGGAACCTCAGAGATTCAAGTTAAAAATAAAGTTAGAGGTAAATGTGAACAGCTTAAGCTGTGGAGAGCCAAACTTTGTATGCTCTGAGGCCATATTCATTCCCAAGCTGAGATAGGCCAAACCATCGTAGTTACACTTTCCATGAAGAGCACCTTTCTTAGGAAAGCTTTCTTGCTTAATGACACCAGAATCTCTCACTGGATTTTTTTAGCAGATCCCTCCCACCTAGCTGCCAAATCTGGCAGGCACATAGGTAAAGTCAAGGTCCTGACTTATTTGTTGGCAGTTGTTAGTTGAAATGAATATGAATTGGTGAGGACAGGTGAAACAACAATAAAACCAACCACATCTTCCTATATAATGGAAATGGAAGAAATCATGGTTTAAAGTTACAGTGTTGAGGGAATGCTTTCTTTCAGAAAAAGAATGGAAAGAATTCAGAAATTGAATTCAAAGAATTGTATTTTTTTCAGCTGCATTTTGCAGAGGAAATGGAACAATATATTCTTTCTATGCTAAGAGCAACTTGGAGTTTTGCTTGATAATATAAGCAAAAATCTGAAATCAGTTACTGTGCCCATAATACCAAGTGTTAAAGCCTTTTGTTTCTCTCCTTCCCATACTAATGTTTATATTTTTTTTCACAAGTGTCTAAGTTCAAGCCCCCAGTAGGATTCTCCTGGCAGCAGAAATTGATGCAGATGCCTCTTGCAGATGCTTGTAAACATCTTGTTCTGGTCATAGGGCTGTGGCAGATGAGCAGGGTGGTTCTGTACCGTGAGTTATAGTCTCCACTGATGACCTCGTGGGAGGACCACACCACTGGAACAGATGAGTGCAAACAGCTTTCATGTGTTCCAGGGGTGGGCCAGAGAAGCCGGGCCCGCCGTGGTGGTGTGGCTGCAGGGAAGCCTCGGGTGCTAAGAGATGAGTGCTTTTCACAGCAGCAGATTAGAAATGCAAGGGAGGGAAGAACCAGCTACACTGACACCAGCTTGTGTGTTGCATATCTAGGAAACAATAAAGAATTAACTCATTCATATTAATTATCCACATGTTTGTGTGGGACAATTTAAGCCACTAAACCTATGGTAGTTACTTATATAATATACTTGTATGTCTATGTGGCTATAGAGAGAGCTTTCTCTAAGTATATAAATACTGATGGTTTGCCATGGCTGAAGGATGTGACCCTTTATTTTGAACTTTGGAATGGATTTTTTTTTTCCCTAACTAGGATATTCATGAACTCCCAGGAAATGCTTGCTTTTCAGAAAGTCTGGGATTTTTACAACAGTTTTCTCTGAATTAATTGGCAGACACTGATCTTGACCTCATTTTCCAGACCTTGGAAAAAGTGAAACTGAAGCAGTTGACAGCTACATAAAAATGACAGCTTTGCACAATAATTTATTAGTTAATTTTTCCTACTTGGAGATGACTGTCCTTGTATGTGAGGGTTATTAGTATTTTTCTGTTATCTGCATTTTCCATTTAGCCATTATAAACATGCTGTTAGTGTTCTATACATTGCTCTAGTCACATAAAGCTTATTTTGTTTTTGTGAAGCTGTTAATTATTTTTCTACACAAGTTTTTAGTGGGCCTGCAGGAAAGAATGGTTCTGGTTTTGATTTATTTTGAAGTAAGATTCCTGAGGGCTGGATTCAATAATACAATCCATTTGTCTTAAACACTGCAAAGGCTCATGGCAAAGCTCTAAAAATCAATTTTTTTGGGAGACATAGAGAAGACATATAGCTGTACAGCAGTTTTAGCAGTCCAGAACTGTGAGGTGTTTTCTTTTTTTTAACTGGTCTTTAAATGCTTATAGATTTGTTTGTTTTAATAGGATTATAATAAAATATTTAAGTCTCAGAATATAGACCCTTTAGACGGAAAAAAAGTGCACATCGTTTACAAAAACAAATAAGATATATTAATGAATTTAAAATGAAATCCTATTCAATCACATTGATTAGAGTTTAAGATTTCTCCTACAGAACTGGACATAAAACCAGAACTGGAATGTGGCGTTAACTAAAAATTACAGTAATTTCACGATTATAAGCCGCACTGAGTATAAGCCGCACTTCTGGGTTTCAGCAACTTTTTGTTTTTTTGTCCATATATAAGCCGCACCTGATTATAAGCCGCATGTTACAATACAGAGTGTGATGAAAGGTATCTGTTCTATCACCATCTGTTGAGGGTGGGGACAGTGATCCTTATCTCAACGGCAGATAATCTGCTAATGGGCCATCCATTGAAACCAGGTTGGGCATTGTTCTTTATCTTTTCACACCCCATCCTTCCTCCAGGGAGTCATTTTCTGCTAATGGCCCATTGAGTCCCACTGTGGGACTGATAAAATTACTGCATCCCATTGGAAGTTGCTCCAGCCAGGGGGAAGAGCCCAACATTTCTTACCAAGATAAAAACAGAGGTTTGGGACACTAAGGGAGCCCCTTTCTCCACTGGACTCCAGAGGAAAACCGGATTTCTCCACATCACCACTGGACCTCCAGAGGGAAACTGCACCTTGTACAGGAGCACTGCTCCAACTGAATCACATCTGTCACTGCAGGAGGATGCAGCCACCATTTAATGGGACTGCTACCAACACCCTGCCTGATGGGGTGCCAGGTTGTACTCTGACTTTGTCAGGGCTTGGGGTTTGTTTCTTTGTAGTACTGTATTTCTATTTTAATTTCCCTAGAAAAGAACTGTTATTCCTAATTTCCATATTTTTGCCTGAAAGCCCCTTGATTTCCAAATTATAATAATTTGAAGGGAGGGGTTTTACATTCTCCATTTCAAAGAGAAGTTCCTGCCTTTCTCAGCAGACACCTGTCCTCCAAACTAAAACAGCAACTTTTTGTTCTTTGTCCATATATAAGCCGCACCTGATTATAAGCCGCACTTTGGGTTCGGACCAAAATTTTAGTCAAAATGGTGCGGCTTATAATCGTGAAATTACTGTATTTAATGCTGCGGTTCCATTATGACTAAACACAAAATAGGAGTGGCCTGGTTGTCAAAAAGTGAACTTGGAAGCAAATTCTGGGATCATTTGCAAGGCTGGTGGCACAGCACACAGGCAGAGATGGGAGAATGGGGAAGGAGATACTTCAGTCTTGATGGTGTGGCCTTGAATTCAGGAGTCTCCCCTGTGTGGAGCTGCTCTCCATAAAAGCTCAGCTGATGACTGGGACAGAGCAACTCTGCATCCTCCCCAGGGTCTCCTGACAGTGGCACCGTGGCTGTCCCTCTGCTGGGAGCTGTGCCTGTCCCCTCTCTGGGGCTCTGTCATTCCACTGGCAGGGAGAAGGGAGCTGCTGCCCCCTTCTTGGGGGCCTTGCCTGGTCACCAGCACAGTGTGAGCCCCATCTCACAGGTTTAAATCAAATTATAGAGGTTTATAAAGTAAGTCACTTTGTGAAATGGTTTCCAAATTTGTGATGCAAGTTTGGGAATGAAAATGAGGTTCAGGGTCCTTGGAGTTATGCAGCCCTTTCTGTAGGGAGAGAAGTTGTGGTGTGAGACAGGCTGATTGTAGATTTGAATAAGGCCTGGCTGTAATAATCCTGAAAAATGAATGGTGAAAGTGTTACGGATAACATCATGCAAAACAAAATGAAGGCACTGAAGTATGATTCTGACTTGCAATACAGCAGGGGATATACCAAAAGATCCAAAAGATTCTGTTTTGCTTTGCTACTGTGGGACAAGCCCTGGATATGCAATATGTGTATTGGTGATATTTTACATAAATCCTTAAAATGTTAATATTGGAATGGATTTGTTTGAACAGAATAGAGATATGTTCAGTTCACTGAAAGACTTCACAATATTAATTTGTAATAAAGATGGAAAATAATTTAAGTAGACTTTTTATTAAACATGAGAGACCTAATCCATGCTTCAGAAATGTATTTGCATGGTTTGAGGGGACTTCTGGGACCAAAAGATGGTGAAAAAGAGGCTTAAAAGCATAGAATTATACGGTAGTGAGACTTTAAAAAGACACTGGATTTAATCCTATAAACCCTGTAGGAGGTACAAGACTGGACTTCAGCTGATAAAGATTTTGTTGCCCCATTAAAGTAATTCTTGTGTATTTATGGAGGAGATCTGAAGGTATATATTTTCAAATTCCATTCCTATTTTAAAAATATTATCTCTGAATGGAGATAATAAAAATATTATCTCCTTTCCCTTTTCCCCCCACCTCCTCAGCTGGTCAGCCATGGCTCAGTGAATGTGTGGCAGGCCAGGAGAGCTGGAGCGAGCGCCTGGGCTGTGCCGCCTTGTGCGGGATTCTGCTCAGCAGGGTGAGCCCTGAAACACTAATCTGAGAGAAATTAGGATTTTAGTTAAAAGTTAGAAGAAGCTGGGCTTGAGATATTTAGCTGCAACTTAAATAATTGTCTGTAGTTTTATATTTGCTTAGCTGTGCTTGTGATGGGAAAGGATGAAACTAGTAGGTAGGTCCAAAGAACATAAACAATTGCAACCAGAAACTCATTCTTTGCAAAATTGGAGTTGCCCCAAAAACCATTTGTATTGTCATTGATAGAAAAGGTTGAGAGTTCAAGGCGAGGAAGACTCACCTTTCTTCCTCCTTTTAAGACCCCTCCCCACAAAAACGACCCCGGACTTAATTCAAGAAGCCAACCATGAATGCTTAATAGCCATTCGAGCTAATTACCACAGGAAGCAGGGGATGGGAGGGGCTGATATTATGAATATGTATTTGTTTAAACCTTTTGTCAATAAATAGACTCTGTAATTTTGCAGTGCGTGTTAGGGGGCTACCCCACACTGCTGCCCAGCGCTGAAAAAACATACCCTTTCTAACTTCAAATTGTTAGAGAGTCTTTTGTCTGTCACAGTTGAGTATCAGTATTAGACCAATACTCATATTTTGGTAAAGCAACCCCACTTTGGGCTCAGGGGTGTGGGGGGGTGTGTGCTTGCCTAGTGCCTCCTCAAGCTGTCTATGACCACTTCCAGCTGTTGCAAAGTCAGGATTGCCGTGGCCTGCTTTTTGAAATGGATTCTGTGGCTTTTTATTTATTTTGTGAACCTCATGATTGGTAGAGATGAAGCAACTCAAATGAACTTTTAAGATCAAAAGTAAACCAATTCAGGTACTGACTTGCTGCAGGGACTTCATAACTAAGGATAGGCACTTTTGTTTCCATATAGCATTTTTTAAAGAGAGATGGATACCATGTAGAAATTGATATTTAGCAATATATTATTTAATGAAATATTAATGGGTTTGCTCTCTGCTATCTTGTTAATTTTGAGGTAACTGCTAGCAAATTCTCCCTTTTTAGTAGTGGTGACTACTTTTAAAGTTATAAAGATTTGTGAGTCATAGCAATACATGGATTGCATATCAATGCTAAAACCTGACATTTTAGTTTGCCTAAAAAATTATTAAATTCCTGGATGTGTATCACCCTAATTGTTCCTATAACTCATTAAATTAATAATTTATCCGATTAATGTATTCTTTTTTACTGTTTGTGCAATATCAATATTTAGGTAACGATTTCTTAAGTGGTCCTGTTTATTTCCCAAAATATATTTTGCATTTTTATCTCAAATTGTGCAGTACTATTAATTGTGTGTGCCTCTTTGGATAAGCAAAAGAAGAGTGCTTTATTTTAATCACTGGATAAATTGTGTTGTTTGTTTGTCTGAATTTACTGTTTCTGTGAATTCCCATATTTTTCTTTTGTTTGTGTCAACAGGTACCTGAATAGTTTTAAAAGAAAATGCTAAGTGGATTGGAGAAAATCAAAAAGGTGATTTTAGACTCTGAAATAAAGAACTGGTACTTTTTTGAGACATTACAAGGGAAAAAAAGTGGAGTAATAAGCATAATATTGGAGGTTAAACATTTACTTAGTCATCTCCTAATTAGTATTAAAAATGAAGAAATTCTGGAAATAATTCAGAAAATGTGAGTTGAAAAAAGAATCTATTACTGTAATCCTTAGAAACTGAACAGAGTATTGAATGCATTTTTTGCATTGATTATAAATTTTCTGTTGAATATAGTGGTGATTCTACTGCTGTTAGTCTTTTGACTGTTGATTTTTCTTTCTTTTGGGTGAAGGATTTTCATATATTCTTTTCTAATTATCCAATTTATCAGTTAGGTCTCTGCAAGATCCCTTATAAACTTGAACTACTTTACTTGAATGGTACCAGTAATTTTGCAGTTGCTGAAATGAGTTTGGGGGTTTTGTTTGTCATTATTTGGAAATCTTCAACTAAATTAGAGACGAAAATAAGAAAAGACTACTATAACAAGCTATAGAAATATATTTTATGTCATATATATTTATTTCAAAGATATGTAGAAATATCTGTTATTTCAAATAAAAAGGAGTTTTTTTTGCAGAGGGCCATCATATAAGCATTGCATTGATGCTTGACAATAGCTTGAAATGAGTTTGCATTTGCTGGGACAGTTTAGAACTGTGCTGGCTTGTGGGTGCATCTTTAGATGTCTTTCCTTGTGGGATTCTGCCCTGTGGTTTTTAAACCAATCAATTTTAGAAATTTCTGACTCTTGCATAAGAATTTCATTAGATATGTATTTACTATGCAAAAATTTAAGGAAGTTGACTTTTTTTTTCATTATTCACTCTTGTAGATTTGCTTATCCATATTTTACCTGTCTCACTTGGAGCCATGCGACACAAAGATCACTGACTGATGTCATACTTCTTCTGTGAACATCATCTAAAGGACACGGCGAGGAGAAGGACACTTCACAGACAAAACACTCTTTATGTCCTCAGGTCCCACTTCAAATGGGAAAATCTAAAGCATCAGGTGAGTCTGGATGAATGGCTGTTACATTATCAGATACATACATCACAGTTAGGAAGCCAAGAACAAATGCAACTGTTTCCTGGGCAATGAGGCATGAGATTAAAGGCTGATGTCCAAATGTAAGAATCCAGTTAGCAAGTGACTTATGTCTGTGGTACAAAATCAAAATGCTTCTATTTCAGTTACATATTCCAGCACTGTGTGGGTTCCTCTCCTTGTAAGCTACAGAAGAATTTTTTATAAGTCTCTGGAATATGTGGTGTTAGAAAGAAATGGCATATGAGAAATAGTGTACAAGTGGTGCTTTCTTCCACTTCATGTTTTCCACACTGAACACTGTACACCAGGGCCTTTAGTGGTGCAAGTTATTATGGATACTGACTGCAGTTTCATAGCTTCTGGTAAGTTTGGGGATAAGCCAGCTCAGTAGTTACACATTGGGTAGGAGAAGCATGTTCTTGAGAGGATGCCTGCAGTATCAGACTGCTGCGTTTTGCAACGGTAACCAGTTCTCTACAGTGTAATAGTACTTTGGACATTCCTATGTTTTTCCTAAACCTAAATAAATAGAAGGAAAATTTTACTGTTCCTTTGTGATATGTTCCACCGGGAAGTGAACCTATGAAACTTAGAGATAGCTTTATGAGAGGACGTGGTCATGTTAAAGACTTGAGAGATTTTGGTGGGGGAGAGACTGGAAGGCTATAGACTAATTTAGATAGAGGCTTATTTCACAGGTCATTTATTTGGATGATTGGGATTTTACAAAAGGAGTCTGGGGAAATACATTAATTTCTTTGAAGTAACCAAAATGTGTGGTTTTATGATCTCACTGTATTGGGTAATGCACCTTTCTGATTTCCTTTTAACAGCTCCCCAGAATGTATTTATAACTTTTAGGATCACACCTAAGCTCAGTATTTAAACATGCGTGTTCATTCCTGCATGTGATAATAAATGATAATGGAAGAAGAGTATTGAGCTGTTAGTTGTAGGCATTAGAAACCTCTTCTTTGATGAGCAAGAATGAATACAGCTGATGGAAGATAACTAATTCACACATCTGTTCATCCTCACAGAAACACTGGACACAGATTATGAGAGACACACATATATAGAGAGAGAGGGGAAAATTGAGGACATATGCTGGCCTTTCAAACAATGTAGAGAATGTGCATTTAAGTATACTTACACATAGGTCTGTAAAGTTGACCTAAACACCAAATAAAAAAAAAGTCAACCAGATGGGACCCTGTATGCCTCGTAAACCCTAGTGAATAACTGCTTTTATTGCTTTGCACACAGTGCCTTGCTAAATGTGATTATGGAGATCTTAAATCCACACTGGTTTAGGGTCATGTGAAAAGAGCTCTGTTTAAAATCAGCAAGTAAATACATCCCAGGTTAATAGAACCTGCATCATCTAAGCATGGGCTTATGATTTTTATTATCATGGTTGCCTTCATCCTAAATTGTGTAATTAAAATGTTCCTAATTACTGGCTTATTAGAAAGGGCTTTGAATGAAGCAGTTGAGAAATTTGGATGAGAAAAAAGAACAATTTTATGCTTTCATTTTTCTTTATTCTTAGTGATGCTTGTTTCATCCTCACAACCTCTCACAGTGGTCATTTTGCCTTGTTCTAAGGCTATGTTCTCACCTTGTCATGACATCTTTTTATGTGAGTTTTGCTTTGCTAGATTTTCTGGGTTTATACCATGAAACAAAACTTCATTAGAGAGCATGTATTTACTGTTACCTCTCCTGACACTGTTTGCTGTTTGATAGTTTTGCTGCAAAAATTTACAGTGAATGAAAACCTACTGAAAGTATTCAGTGTCAGTATTAGTCACCACACTGCCACTGGCTCTGTAAAGCTACTGGAGACTAAGCGCCTTTTTATTTTTCTGTTCCTTTCCTGCTTTTTTCTGTTCCTTTTTTTTTTCTGAAATTAGGACCACTAAACTTTATAGGGAAAATGTAAGATTTCATGCTAAATTTTACCTACATCCACTCTTCCTGTTATAACTTAGGGAAATACACTCAAGAGATTTAGAAAGTGGTTCAGATAAAGTGTCAAATGGAAATGGAAGCCAAAAATTTTGGCTTTGAACTCATGGATGAGATTGTCAGGCCTTATAGATAGGCCCTATCTATTGGTGGTACTGCTTGTACTGTCCTTGTATGGACTGTACCTGAATGAAAAACCATAGTACAGAGAATGACCTGATTTATTTTTTAACCCTTATTCCTTCTTTATACCTGGTACTTCATTCTTTCAAACCCCTTCTGCTTAAACTTCAGCTTTTGAAATTCCCGTTGAAAAATTTTTTTCTGCTAATTAATGTACCAAAAGTAGATTGAGTTTGTCTTTCAAGATAAACTACATGAATCCTTGTCTATGCAGAACAATTCATAAACTTCTCTGTAAAAGGAAGATGAATAAAAATGAAAGATGGGGGAAGGAGCACAAACTCATAGGAAAGAGAAAGGACAGACTTTCTTGATTTAACCATCCAAAATATGGAAGGTTTGGCAATATTCTTTGTTCTAAAGATTCGGTTCATTGTTCCAAAATGCTTGGTGATATAATATCTATGATAGAGTTAATTTTCTTAATTTCCTGAGATTTCTGATGTTTCTTGAGATGCAGGGAAAAAAAGAATCAATGCATTTTAAAATTTATATTTTCTCCATTTGTTGAATAAATCATCCTGACAGGAGAGGAAATATCTATCTCCCTGCTGTGTATATAAAAGATACAATCATCTTTCTGCTGAACCTCTAGATCTCATGCATGTTATTGTAATAGTCTTTGTTACTGCTGAGACATGGAATAAAGCCTTCACCAAAAGTTTATTTTAAATGCACTGGTTTTTGTAGCCTAACGTAAGGTTAAAGTAATGAAATGTTTTATGTTCAGCTTTAACACTGGACATTCATAGCAAAAAGGAAATACTGCTGCATTCAGCCAGGTATTTTGTAATTCATATTACTTATGCTAGTCAGGGAGAATAAGAGATCTAGAGATAGCATAGAGATATCTATGATTTTCCTAGAATTTTGGGTTTTGGTGGTGGTTGTAGAAACAATGTGATTTTAAAATTCTTTTATTATTATTATTATTATTAATTACAAACTGTAATACTATTATTAATATTGCAACTTGTCATTTTTCTGTTAAATATAAATTGTGAAGCTCTGATTCATTTTGGCTTTGCTGTAACTTAGGGTCAGATTCCAGGCTCTGCATAAAGAGCACATCCTGCTGCTAAACCAGGCTCTATCAGCCTTGAGAAGTCCATAATGTCAAGGTAGCTTCTATAAATAGCAACAGTAGTAGTTTGAACAGATGGGAAATGTCTGCTATTCCCTTTCATTTATTGAGATGTTTTACCTCTTCTTTAGAGAGGTATGCCTCTATTCAGTCTGCTTGGCATCTAAAGGGTGTCATGCTGGCTTAAGGGGGGACATTAGGCAGACTGAGAAGTCACTCCCTTTGGACCATCTGCTACATGAAAACAGAGCTGAATTAAAGTAGACTTGAGTAACTGGACTGGCGAAAGCATAACTTATGAAAAATAAAATAGAAATATTTCATTTTATGAGACTCTTACAACTGGAAGGGCAGAGAATACTGGGAAATTACGGTGCCTGGAGGGGCTGGTACCTTGTAAGGGTTGGACATTCAGTGTAGCCATCATTTGTATGACTTAGATTTTATTAAAACCAGCAGGCATTTTACCACTCATATTCACTGCACTATTGCCTGCGGTATAAAAGCTCTCAGAAAAGTACAGAGCATTTGTCAAATCTTACCATAAATTGTACATTTCTGTGAGCTGGTGCAGCACATAGTTTCTTTAAAATTTCAGTCATCCATAGCAAACCCCAAAGCATGTTATCAAACCTTTTGTCAAATGAGTATGCATGTATTTTAGATTCCGGATTGTTAGGAGATTATGTGGGCTTACATGGACTAATATGAAAGTAAGCTCTTTCACATCTGTCCAGAAACTAATGTTATTTTTAAGTAACACTTCAGGATTCTTGTATTTTTTTTGCTGGCAATGCCTTTCCTGCTGTTGAAGATATTTACAATGCAGTCTTTAGATGACTGCAGCCACTGACTACTATAAAGTGTGAAAAGAGTTGTGTGAATCAGGTCTAGTAGGGAAAACACAGGTTATATTAAAGAAAGTAGAAGTTTAGAATTTGACATGCCTTTGTTCCTGGAAGCGTTTGATTTATGTACACAAAAATTTAAAAGACAAAAAAAAATACTTCAAAAAAAGCAAGGAAAACATGGAAGAAGAGAGTCCTAAATGTTTAGGTCCTGTGAGAAGCAAGCTAATTTCTGTTACACAATGCATCACAATAAATTTTAAAATTTCTTAATACATTCTCATTTTCCAAGAACCTCAGAGGATTCTTCAATCTCAGCTTTAATTGCAGTCCTGGCTTTGACACAGTAAGCAGATTCAGTAAAGGGATGTAGTCAGCTACCAAAAAAGAAAGCCTCAGTCTGTTGGAGGCAGTGTGGCATCCCAAATTGCCATCATCAGGCTCATGCACTGATTCAGTGCTTCACAGTGGTGGTCATGGTCTGTCTCAGACTGGTAACACAGGAGACACTGCCCCAGAGGAAAGCTGCAGATCTTTTATCTGTCCTATGTTTGAGCCCTTCCAAGTTAAGATATTCATCTGATCCTTTCTATTCTAAATGTAGAATAAATAAATAGTTCTGAAAGTAAAAATTAGAGCTCCCTGATCTTAGATGACAGAGCTCATGGGCTACAAAACTCCTCACTTTGTTTCGTATCCATAAATCTCTCTGGAGAGTGCAAGAGTTTTAACTGGCCAGGTGGGCACTGTGATATCATGTGACATTGGGCACAGGCCTGGATTTAGGGTCGCTCTAATGCATTTCACGTTGGAAAAGCAAAACTTCTGGACTGAAAGGAATTCCCAGGCTGACGTGCTGGACGAGCCCTGGGCCAGCCCCGAGCGGTGCTGGGGAGCGCAGGCCCGGCCGGGAGTGTGGCCGAGGTGAGGCCCAGCTGCGGCCTGCAAGCCCCCCAGGCACCTCCGCGCCTGCCTCTGCCTCCACCTCAGGAGCCGCCTCAGGAGCCGCCTCCTCACCCTGCTGCTCTGCAGAAAGCCGTAAGGTGGCTTTCGTGGTGTGAGGACCAGTGAAGGTGCAGATAGGAACAGAAGAGAGCAACTTCTCAGAGCCATTAAAGCAGGGTTGTGTGCGAGCCCACGCTGGGCCTGTGGGCTCTGGGCTGAGCATCTGAAGTAGTGTCATGGCCTGCTGTTGACAGACAATGAAGATTTTTTCTTAGTGGCTGAACCAAAGCCCTGCTCGTTAGCACACACCCGTACCAGGCTTTCTCAGGGCAGACACAGCTTTATTTAAAAAGACTCCAGATAGGTGCTGTTCAAGCTGGTCCCACAAAAGGTCTTTATTAAGGAGTGAACTGAACCCTTGGTAACCAGAATTACCAGTGTCTGTCAGAAATAGTAATCTGAAAAATGGAGATAGCTATTGCTTTAAAAAATATTATCTTCCAGTGAAACACTTCCTAGAAGCTAAAACAGGAATATATTTTAGGAGATAATTAATTGTGCTGTAAGATTTCCTGCTGATTTGGTTTATGGCTTCTGCTCTTCTCTATCTACAAAACTTAGGTGGTCTTACATCATTCAGTGATTCAGTGATGCCTATGTCATTAATAATTCTCAGATGCTCCTTGGGAAAGTTGCACAGTAGGATAAATCTTACATGTGTTAGTGTACTGTTTGTCAATAGGGAATTCCAGGCTTTTTTAAAAAAGTATTTCTCTATTAAAATGAAGATGGGTCAGGTACACTGATTTTATGATGATGGATGCTGAATGAAAAGCTTTAGAATAGCTAGAGATGTATGTAAGTTATGTGTTGTTACCCATTTTCTCTTGAGTTTTTTTCCCCTCATCATTTCTGGATGGATCTCTTTCTTTGGCAGGCTCCCAGAACAGCAAGTAACATATGCTGTTAAAACTGATTGTCCGTGGCAGTGTTCAGACAATTTATATATTCCCTAAAACTTATTTTAAAAGGTCTTTTTGTTCACTCTCTATCTTAAAAGCCAGTTTCAACAAGCATCACTGAGATTTTGATTTACTTTTATGAGTGATGTTTTAAATGTGCTGGTGCTTTCATAGGAAGATGAAAAATATACTCTTGTGCTATGTTTTTCAGCCCTGCTTGTGATTTCAGGTGCAGATTGTTCTTTTGCTCTACAAAGGCTTCTCTGAAATTCCCAATGACATTTAGGTATGGATTAATATTTTGCTGATTATTTTTAGGCTAAGCGTTACTAAATACAAAGTCTGAGCATGTTGCAAATCTTATTCGGAGATTATTCATTCTTATTATCTGTGAAAGTATCTGTCATTCCATAATTTCATTACAGTAAAATAATCAGCATTTATATACCTGAATGAAATTATAAAATACTAAGAATCTATGAATGCTACAGCTTTTTTAGTAATAGGATTACTAAAATTCTGAAGATTCTGTCCATCAATTGTTCTATAGAAAACAACAAAGGTGACAAATTTGGGGAACGCTGAACCTAGTGCCAAAATACTTGCACTAGGAAAATGTCAAACCAAGTTTACAAATATTTTATATTCATTAAGAATAGAGATACATAGGTATATATTCAGATTGGGTATGTAGAAAGATAATACTATTAACCAATCACCAGACAATAGTGCCTCCTTCATCCTTTTGTCCAGACCTTTGAATTATGGTCCATCCTGTAATATGGAATTAGACAGTCTTGACCAGCTACCCTGTAACCTTACCATGCCTTTGTCATGTTTGCTAAGTCAGCTACACCTCTTTCAAATACCTTCTGCATTCTTTGATAGAGAAGCAAATGCCTTTGTGGTTCAGGGGTGCAGATTTTTGCATAATGAAATTTCTAATCTCTGTGTGTTTAGACAAAATTGATGACTGATAAAAGTAGGAAATACACAGAAATTACAGCCCATTAAGTAGCCGGAACATCCAGTCACTTGTGTTGGTGCCCGTTTCTTTGTTGTTTAATTCTTCTAAATGCTGTATTGCTTCTGAAATGCACTCAGAAAGCTGAAGTTCTGTATTCATTTTTATAGAATAGAGAAATATAATGGCTGCTTCTTAGCACCTCGACTGACATAATCCTCTTGTGCAGTGGGGCAAAGGTTGATCCTTGGAACCACTGATTTGCATGACCTACTGAAGCTCTCACATGTAGCTAGGGGCACAATAGATGTGCCATGAGATGACATTGTAATGACAATATAAGGCTCCAGGTGACCTCTTCAGACAAACAGAGCTTCCAAATTAATACCGTGATACTACATAGGGAATGAAAAGAAAGACTTTTTCTCTGGTAATGTGTACAAAACCTGGTATTTTTAACTGCATACATGTGCAGTAAAATGAAACCTAATGTTGACATAGCTCTGAAGTAAATGAGAAGATGATTATATCATCTATATATCACGTATTGACTAGTATGCATTTAAATGACTTGCAGATTGCATTCCTCAGCAATTATAGTTGGTTTATATTCCTTTATATTTGAAAAGAAACATCTTCCATCTCTTTTCCCAGTCTGTTTGCAAAAATAGAAATATACCTAAATGTGAAAAAATTAAACCTTTCCAGTAAAAATGACCATGCTCTACCAGAAACTACCCTCAGGTAGGACATATATATATTATGGTTAACCACAATGTTATCAAGTGTTTTTAATCAATACTTTTGTTCTGAGTCACTGTTCTATTAGTGACTTGTGTGGTATTAACTCAACTGTTTGTGTCAAGGAGCCTGTGCGGACTTTAAAGTTTCCAAAACCTTTCTGAACAATTAATAATCTATTTGTGCAAGCCAGGAATTTTGGCTCTGTGGAGACATGAAGTAAGTTTGCAAGTTAGAAATTAGAAATTGCAAGTTGGAAATTAAAAAATAGCAAACAAAAATTTTTATATGAAGGTAGTCAGGCAGGTCAGCACAGATGAAAGATGTTAAATGCTCCCCATTCCTAGTCTTGCTGCTCACAGTCTCAGCACCACCTTCAGCATGTTCAGTCACCGTAGTGGGAAATGTTTTCCTTCCTTGCCTGTCATGCCCTGATGCAATTTTAATTCTACAGTTATAGTCAGTCCCTTTAAAACTAATATGTCAGATTCTGTTTTCTTCTTCAGAAATATTAGACGTGGGAAATGTGCATTTTCATGTAATGGCAAGCAGGGCTCGTGGGGTCTGAAGTGCTCGGTAGCCCCAGTGCTTTGAATAGTGATTGAAACAACATAACTCCCAGAGCAAGCTGGGAATAAGCAATGTTTGTGCATGGCATATTACTGAACTGAGGGTATAACTGGTGAATGGCAGTGCCCCTCCTTGGCTACCATACAGTGTTTGCTGCCCAGGTGAGAGTTGGAAGCTGGATTCTGTGCGGGCAACTCTGTGAGTTTGTCATTGTTATGCCCTCTGGTTATTTCATCCAGAGATGCTGTAGATACTCTGTGCTTTCAGAATTACACCAGATGCACCAAGAATTAAAATGAAATTATCAAACTTCTAAATTTTTTGAAATTAGACACTTTTCACCCTCCTGGAGCATTTGCTGATACTCTAGGGGAGGATATATCTTTCGATGGCATTTCATCAAGATTGTGGGTAGATATTAATCTAAATGCAATTTATTTTTGTATTTTAGAAGCATTGTCTTGCACTGTCCAAAATACTTAGGCTTTTGACTTGAGCTTACATAGTAGGAAACACTGAGACCACTGTGATTAAGGTTCATTTCATACCTGTCATGAATATTCACTCACCAGTTACAGTCTTGTGACTTTGCAGTGCACCAAAGATTATGGAATGAACTAAGGATCCAAATTCTGTTGGACCATTTTTGGGCAAGCTTTACCAGAATTAAAATAACCATCTGCATAGAATTAAAAACATTCAGTTGCACGTTCATCCACAAAACTGAAAATGTTGAAGGACGTACAGTTATTACTACATCTAAAATGTGTCTTTGAGTGTCAGTGTTGAATTGGTTCAAATTATCTTGCTTTTTGTAGAATTTTTCTCTAAATAGAATTTCTGTTATGTGTGTAAGGACATACTTGGTTTCCTTGTGTTTGGATTTTGGTGGTGGTAGAAATGCTCATTATTTGCTGAATATTAACAGCAGCAGTAGTCCTGTGCAAATAATTTCACCACGGTATTTGATTCAAGATTAAGTAAAAGGTAAATTAGTCACATGTCCAATTTTTGCTTCCATTACTTTGTTTAAAATGCTTTATTTATAATATTTATCATATATTGCTGATGCATATTCTCCCAAGTGAAAACAGTTAGTAGTTCAACATATCATAGCCTGAAAATATTAATCTGTGTCTGATGGGTATGCAGTACACCTGGAAGGAATGTCAGCTAGTTTATATCTGAGCTGATGCATACTTGACTTCTTTTTAACGTATTTCTTTAGTGTCACTTTACTTGGGCCAAAGTCAATTTTGTATGGGAACTGTTTTACAGCTTGTGTGGAATGAACTTGTGCTTTTGATTTGTTTCCTAATAAGGTGGTCTAGGTTAGTAACTGTGAAAGCTGCCTTTACCTGGCACATTTTATGGTCCTTTTGTCAAGATTAAAGAGATAAGAAAGGCAAATCCTCAGGGAACTACCAAGCATGCAGAGTTTTTTAGATTACCAGTAAGAGATGAAGTGGATAAGTTTGATCCTCATCATGTAGTATCTGTTCTGTAAACAAAGAAAATCTGTCATCCACAGATGTTTGTTTGGACATTTTCCCCAAAAGATGTTTTGGTATTTGAAAACCTCAAAAATCTGAATGTATTTTGTACCTTGGCAGCCACAAGATGTACGGGCACTGTCAGAGAAATGCTGATCCTACATTTCATTATCCTGTTTTTAATGCAGAGGACACAGCTATGCTGTATTATATCTTTTATAGAGATATCAGGATGCTTTTTACAACATGGGAAGAAGAAATGGAAGATTCAGCAGGACAGGAGCTTTTTTTATTTTAGTAGCCAAAACAATAAAATCTGCCCTAAAATTACCACTTTCCAGTGGCAGTAATTCCAAGAAAGACATGAAAGTACTGTTGAGCAGCTTATGCATGAATAGATAGGGATATAGGGTAGTCCCTTTTAAGGTGAAAGGTGGGGGAAAGGGGTAGTGCTTAATGGCTGCTACAGGATGGCAAAATGCTGTATGTAAATTTGTAAGTGGTGTGCATACTTATCCTGTTATTCATTGAAAGGATTATTGAGTGTACCTCTTGCTTTAAGCTTTGAAAATGTACCCTCTAGGTCCTAAACCTCCTTTGTTTTTGTAAATTGATTGTAGAAGTCGTCCAAATATATGCAGTGAAATCCTGGTATATGAACAGAGATGGCCTCATGCTATCAACACTGCTCTGGCCACAAGTTCAAAATGCAAAGTGCTGTGAAGAAAACTAGCTGTGTCCCAGCCAAAACCTGAACAGTGTCTGAAAGGAAGGACAAAGTCAACAGACAAAGAATTAATCCAAAATAGGTTGCAGTACTAGCCTAACCAGAAGAGATCAAAAGTTCCCATGTGAGCTCCCAAGCAGCTGCCCATTACCTGTGCATTGGCACAATAAAGGAACAAGCTGGCTATTAGCATGTATTTCAGTGTACCACCAGTGGGCATCACATTACTGAGAACTGGGCCTATCTGTGGTTCTGTCTTGCACATTTCTGCAGTTCTTCTTAACATGTAACAGCATTCAGTGCTCATTTTGTATGTATGGATGTCAGTATCCTCTGAACTTGTATAAATAAACCAATGAAATGCAGCTTGTTTCTAGGAGATACAACACGGGAATAAAGTGAAATGTCACCTCTTTGCACTGGAGGCATCACTGTTGTGTTGAGCTGAATATCTGCAGTTTGGTTGCCTGGCAAGCTGAAGAGCAATTTCATGCCAGACCTATGGCCCCTCTGCAGAGGGCTAACCCCACCATACACATGCATAATGGCAGTTTTAGTATAGCTCCTCAAGTTGCCATTATGAAAACTGTACTGGGTTTATTCTTTAATACCTTGATTACAGTAGATTTTTCAGTAGCAGAGACTAGACACAGCCGAGTAGCTTTTGTCATGCTTGTGGCATCTGGACTACTTTTTATAACTGAGAAGGTACAAAATAACCTACTGATAATGTTGAACTTGATGGTGCAGAAGCTGGGAGGGAAAGGGAGGAAAGAAAAAGACATGTCCCTCTGATGACTGATAAATCCTATTTAATCCTTTCAATTTATTTTCCTGTATTTCAAAAGGCTGTGTGAACACACTGTCAATATTTTCCATTTTTTCTTTGAATTAATACAAGTAGTTGGTGTGTTACAATCTCCTGCCTTGAGGATTCTTCTCTTTTTCCTTGCCAGGTTCTCCAAGTCATCATTCACACAAGTTGCTTTACATGATTACTGTTCTGTTCTCTTCTCCAAGATTTAATTTGAACTTGAACAGGGAATTTTGCTTTTGGTAATGTAAGCTAAGGTTGTTTCAGTTTGCTTCCTTCTTGCCACTCCCCACCTCTAAGGTTTGTATGTTTTTGAAATCAGTCTTTTGGAAGAACATGAAACACCACAGACAATCACTGTGCTATGAAGTAATTTGTCAGTGTACTGTAATTCTGAAGTTTTTAGTTAATTAAATACTAGAAAAATACCAAAAACTGCAACAAGCCCTGCTATTTTGAGATTAAGTTCCATCTATATGAATCTCAGCTTTCAGTATTATGCAGATTTTCTGCATTGACAATAAAGTTTAAAAACCAAGAATGAATGAAAAACATCAGTTAACCAAGGAAAACTGAAATCTAGTAGTTTAGCACCTGTCTACAAATCAGAAATCATAAAATAAATTTTCAGGTTGTGGTCTCATAGTGTTGAGTAGTTGGAAATTAAATAATTGCTGCTGTAACTATTTAAATGCATTTTCTGTGATCTATTTTAAAGCTTTAGCTTTAAATGATCATCTGCATTCACCCTTTACCATGACCAGTGCATACACTTAGACTTAGTTATAAGTCAATTCATTTTGCCCTTGCTTTAAGGTAGACCACAGTGATAGTGGTATTGCACTCAATCAGGACTAAGAATGAGTGATTTATTTGAAACTCAGGCAAAAGCTATTTAGGTTGAAGTTCAGCTGGTGTGAAATTGGTCTCTGAAGGCACAGACTAGGGCTGATCTAGGCTGCAAATGCTGCCTCTTGCTGCCATTGAAGGTTCCCTGTATTTGTGCAAATATTCTATGCTTCAGGGTAGCAGTGTATAGCCAACAGTGCATGTGCTCTGGGTTGTGCATTCCACCCTAGGCTGTGCTTTTTTGCACATTGTTACATATTCAGTAGCTTCAGGTTATTTTTGGCACGGAAAATGTATATGTCAAAACTGAAGGGATTTGGAGTAGTCCTGTTAAGGTGAACAGTAGGGGAAAGGGATAATGCTTACTGCTGCTAGGGCTGGGGAAAAGCTGTATGTAAATTCATTTATTTTGCCTTTTTCTGTGGACAGATGATAGTTTAAGGCAATCCTAAAAGTATTTCTTCCCATTATGATTTTCATAAAACAACACAGCAAATTGTCACTTTGTACACGGCTAATGGGACGTGGTTTTTGACTGCTGGGTCAAAATGTGATTTATAGCTCAGCACTGTATCCTGGTGAATCAATATTTTCAAGTGTCTGCAGTCATACAGATCAGATTTCTGAGTGACCTTGCCTGTGAAGAATAATAATTTCAGGCATCTTAATCTCCCTTCCTTTAGCACGTGTGTCTAAAAATAAAGACCATGGTTGTGCTTAATTTTGTGAAATCCAGCATTCAGCTTTTAACTTGGCTGACTTCTGTGGATTCATCCAACCACCTCTTTGTCCCACCTCAGAAAGAAAATAGTTTTGCTGACTCAAGTCTGTTGCAGTCCTTCTAAGGACGCTTTCCAGCTCTGAGTGGCTGAAGGGTCTTCTGTTTTGTCCTTTGCCATCCTCCTTTTGCTGATACATAGAGTTGCTATTTGCTCTGAGAAACAGCTTGATATGCACTTTTGCAGTGACTATGGGGAGCATTAGTGTCCAAACAGAGCAGCTGAGGAGCCAACACCCACCTTGGCAGGATTGACTCAGCATATTTGAAATTTCAACCTCACTGCTGACCCCTATATCGTGTCCGTTTTGGGGGTTGAAATATAGCCTTGGATCAAACTTGTTTCTGAAATTATGTTTCTAACAGGAGAGGACAGCAGGATAATAAAATTTTATTAAAAGAAAACTTATATATTCCTGGGAAGGAATGGATTAGGTTGCTAAGTACTCCCCAAGCCTCTGGGTTTTCAATTATGAATAAGAAAGCAATATGAGCAGCAGCTGACTTACTGATCTCTGTCTTCACTTAAAAGTCAGAGCTCAGGCATTAATTTAGAGGAGTGAATGCTTTTTTTCAGTACAGCCTTTACAATTCTACCATTCACAGTTAATATTGGACAAGAAGTTTTAACTAGAGAAAGAATACATTTTGCTTTTAATTGAATTAGCAGAAGTTTAACCATTGCTTGTAAAAGGAGGAAGATTAGACCAAAAAAGATCTATATGTTAAATATGAATCTGTATGATACAGATTTACTCACACCATTTTGAGTATATTTTAAAAAGGTTGGCTCTTATTTTCTAGGGCATTGTCTTGGTTTCAGTCTCTCCATAATTAGTTTCTATTTACGGAACAGATCAAGATAAGTAGCTTGCAGATGTCTAAAAGATACACGTTCATGTGTTTTCTTTCTTTATGCAAATGCTTAATTATTAATGCTTTTTAAAGGAACATGGGAGGTATACAAACTTAAATTTTTTTTCTGTGTGGTTAATATCAGCAGTTTAGTTCTTTGCTTTCATTTGTAAATACTTCAAACTCTGCCAAAGAAAGGGAAAATTGGCTTTTATATATTTAAATACACATAAAGATTAAAAAAATTGCAATCCTAATTTTTCAGTCACCTACGTGGATCTGTAGTATGAAAATTCTATTTTGCAAAGTGCTATTAGCAGCACTTGTTTCTGTTTTTCATCTTAGAAAAACATTTTATTTCCAACCTAAATTCTTACTTCTTGTTTTTAAGTTTCCCTGTATTATAAACACTTTTGTATCTCAAGAACTTATGTAGTTTATTGCTTTTGACTGAAAAAAAATTATTTCAGGCAGTTGTGCCACCGAATTTTTAGTAGAATAATATGTGGAATTAGGGAGGAAAGAAAAAAAGGAAATTACAAATAGAGTTACTATCACCCAGATCACAAAGTTGTGTGTTTAAATGTGTGCTCCTTTGCACTGTATTCTGTACGCTACTATTGAATATTCTATTCTGTATAAATTCAGTTAAAATACCTTTGCAGTGCAAATCAAATGTAGCTATTCCCTTTTAATTTACAGTAAATTCACAAATACAAGCCGCACTGAGTATAAACCGCATCTCTGGGTGTTGGCAAATATTTCGGTTTTTGTCCATAGATAAGCCGCACCCGAATATGTCGTTCGCAGCGAGGACCCGCGTGCAATTAGTAACAGAACCGCGGGAGGGCGGGGTTTACTGGCTGAGCTAAGGCTGTGCAGGCTCGGCCCGCTAGGGGCCGCTGACGGGGCCAGATGGTCCAGCCCGGTGCTGCCGCTCGGGGCCCGCCGCCGCTGCCACTGGGCTCGGTCACCCCGGGTCGGCGCTGCCCCGCGGTGGCAGGCAGGGACGGAGCTTCCCCTGCTCCTACGGCAGCGGCGGCGGGCAGGGACGGAGTTTCCCCGCTCCTGCCGCGGCGGCGGTGGGCGGGGACAAAGCACCCCGTCGGCTCCCCGAGCCGCAGCAATGGCGGCGCGGGCTTCCCCCCACCTCCCCAGGCCGCAGCAATGGCGGCGCGGGCTTCCACCCCCCTTCCCGGGCCGCGGCAATGGCGGCGCGGGCTTCCCCCCCGTCTCTCCCCTGGGCTGTGGCAGAGGAGGAAAGAGAGCTCTCCCGCCTCTCTCCCTGCCCCCCGTGCTGCCTACAGGGAGCCAGGCTCCACCCGCGGTGCAACAGAGTAGCGATTTGTAACAATCGCAAAATGCCGACTTTGCAGCTGCTCGGCTCAGCACTCTGGCTGGCACTTCTGAGGTTGTATTAGCCGCTCCTGAGTATTAGCTGCATTTCCGGTTTAGGAGCAAAATCTTAGTCAAATTGGTGCGGCTTGTATTCGTGAAATTACTGTAATTAAAGTGATGAAATGGTGAATGCCTAAACCAAAGTATTTAAGGCATGTAGATATTCAAGGTACCACGTTTGTAGAAATGAAAGACAACATTAACACTGAGATGCTTATATTTAGTGTGAGCCCTTTTATAGAGTAACAGCAACCTCCATTCTTGACCTTCGATTGACCCTGTGTACCACGCTGCCTCAAAGATGGGATAATAATGGAAATAGCCTTTGTTTTTAGTATCCTGAAGAACAAATGAGTTTTAGTAGTAGCTTTTGTATTTGTGCTATGCAAAATTTCCAGTAAATTCATTTCAGCCTTTATATTTTATCTTCCATTTTGGATTGTAAGGAGGGAGTGCTTTCTTAGGCTTTCTTTTCCTGTTAAACACTTACATTTAGTGTTAAGAATGAAATCCAAATCATTAACAGGCCAAAGAACTGTTGAAGAATAAAAAAAGTCAGTCAACACAGTTTAATAGAAACTGTATAATCAAATGACATTATATATTAGTGCGCATTTTTACTGTCGTATTATCTATAAAATCTAAGCAATCTATAAATCATAGAATTATGTGGGTACTTACCATTTTAAAAGCAGCATCGAGTGGAATTGGTGGAAAATCCCCAGGGTGTAATCAATAACTGTTTAAAATGATGAGCCTTTATGATATTATTTTCAAGTGCACCATCTGAAATCAGAGGAAATTTACTGACAGTTGTATATTTTGTTGAAAAAAGTGTTCAGACATAGGTTAACCACAAAATCCAAAATCCATGTGTGTTGCCTTCTACAGAGTACAAGGACAGTGATTTATTTTGAAAATGTCTTTTAGCTGGGTAACTAGGTAACTTACACTGTGCTACATGAAAGAGTTTGGACTGCATTTTGTGAAGCTGAATTCCAGAGCAATGAGTGAAAGAAACAGATGGAGTAAGAGGAGGACAGATGGGTATCAAAAAAACTACAGCTGCTGTTTTCAGTACCTGTGCATTAACTGCCATAAATCAATTTATTTTCATTTACTGAAACAGAAAAATCATAGATTATTAAGCCAAAGCACTACCGGTCCCAGAATCACTATGTGCTGAAAGCTTCTATTTGTAGTAGTTAGTAAAGGTCCTAAATGAACTACATTTGAGAATAGGTTTCTCTGGGTAAGACTGTCACCTCCAGTCCAGTCATTTAATTCTGCCAGGGAGATTTGAACATCTCTCCTCTCATGGGGGTGGATTAGTTGGTTATTAGTTACTGTGTTGGACAGCTTTAATGTTTTCCTTGTTGCCAAGAGGTGGGCTACTGAAGTGATGCAATGAGTGCCAAGGGACTGCTCTGCCACAAGGCTTCAAGCAGCCTGTGAGGCAGCTGAATGTACAGAGCCCAGAATCAAGGCTAAGAGTGCAGGAGGCCACTTTCTCTTTGAGAAAATCAAAACACTATTACTATATATATCGATACTAGCAGCCTTTATTTGCTGCATGGCACAACTGCTCTGTCACATATTTGACCTTGACCTAATTTGATCTTCCCTGTGGTTAAACAGGAAGTTCAGCTGAGAGTCAAGTAATTTCTCTCTACCCTCACCCCACCAGTTACTGCTAGCTTGTCACTGATACTGTTGAATTTTTATATGAACACCTGTCCATTAGAAATTGGATGGGGGCCATCCAGACAATTTACATTTATTTTAGAATGTCTTGCAATTAGCGAACTTGGAAAATTGTAAAATGCAGATAGAAATCACGCTTGTATTAGAAATACGTGAGAAATGAAAAAATTCAGGTCGGCATGTGTAATTGCTGTCTTTCTTGTTGAATTTATATCAGGGAGTTTTATGCCTAGAGGCACTGCATGAAATTACCACTGTATTTTGGTGCAGCAAAGGCAGAAGTATGAAAAGGTCTGTAACTTGACTAACTTGGAACTGGTTTTCTGTGACATTTTTATCACAGTTCCTTTTACGTTTTTATTACTAATAATTTGAATTGCAAATAAATATTCTAAAAAATTTTTGCTGCTTAATTTTCTAATTGAAAAAATATTTGAGCTTAGAATCACTACTTTTTTGTAACAAAACATAACCGAAATATGTAATTTTCTGATCATATGTAATAAGATTTGCCCTCAATCTGTTTAATGCAATTTAGAGCCTAATAAGGTAATCCCTGAAGTTTTTACCTTTGTTAGTTGTTTGTAGATACTGTCCCAATATTGCCTCATTCAAGGTGAGCATTGTAGTGCCAGCAGTTACCTGTACTGAGGCTGGGTTACAGTCTTCAACTGTTAACAAACCCTCTTCATAATGCGTCATCTCCCACTGTTAAGCAAATTTCTGTTGAGTTGGGGTGTAACATACAAACGGGGCTAATAGTTCAGAAGGGGTGGAATGGGATGAATAGGATGCAAGATGGTTTGCCTTGGTTTTGTAACTGAAGTGGAAGAGAAATCAGTGGTTGGTTTCCTTCAATTAAGAAATATTAGCATTTTGAGTCCATTTTCAGAATGGCTGTATTTATGCAGATTCAAATATACTAGTTCTTTATTAATTTTTTTTGGGTTGAGAATCATAAACACAGTTGTCTTTTTTTTTTTCAGTGAGGCTTCTTAAAAAATTCTGTCTCTCTGTAGTAATCGAGCTGCTTCTGCTTCACTGAATTTCAAATAAGTGTGAAGTATTTCCTTTAAACAGGTAGAAGATAAACTGTAAACTACGCAGCATTTTTAAGGTATTGATCCAAAAGAGACAGTTTAAAATCTTGACCAGGGTCAAAAGAGTGAGAAACAGTTTTTGGGTTTTGTAAATGAAAGATGGAAAGGAATTATAACTTACTAGTTTTCAAAGCATAGAATTGCTTTACAAATTAAACTCAGACTTGTATTTACAATTTGCTGCTGTAATTCTTTTGAAAACAAACACCCTCGCAACATACACAATAGTGACTATTAAATCCCTATTAAATGTAATGGTCACTAATGAGTGTGCCCTTATAGATAATCCTTCAGCCCATTGAAATCTGGCAGTGTGTAGTGTCAGGAGCATCTTGATTCCAGTATGGAACAGCAGTGTAATTATTTTGGTGTATAAAGTTAGACTCCCAAGAATTCTGGGAAAGGGAAAAGGCCATGCTGCTGTCAATACTTCTCAGTAAGTGTAAGTGATGTGCAATTTCATTTATGTATTTGATTTGTATTCGGCCCAGGCTGAGATTGCCTTTTCTGAAACTGCCTGATCATTTTGAATTCCCTGGAGGGAATGCTTTTAGAAAAGACAGCAATCTTGCACAATGCTCTTGCTGATGACAAAATCTGGGGCTTCTTGCCCTGACACGACTGTGAGAATGTGTATGTACTGCAGAGCAGAGGGCTGTTTCAAAGACCTCCTGGCAGGCCTCAGCTATTATGTGCTGAAGATTGTTACCCAAGGACTAAGGCTAATCTAAGTTGCAGCAGAGGAAAGCTCTCTTAAGTGGTCAAAATTCAAGTGCTTGGTCTTGTTTCTACCTACTATGAAAGATGGTGTGCTGGTTTAAATGTTTACTGGAGGTGCTATCCCTGTTGGTTTGGTTACACTGTTCTGCTCAAGGACAGTCCATACACTTTAGCTTGTCAAGGTAGTATGAGGTGGTTGTGAAACAGCTGTGGGGCACACATGGCCAAAGAAAGGTCACAGTCTTCTTCCAAGAACAAATGGGAATAAATGCCCAGTATTCACTGGTTTTGGAGCATCTCTCAAGAGTTCAGGGTCCAGAACAATTCCCATACAGGGAATTACTCTTCCCAAAGAATTATATCTTCCTTATTTTTGTCAGGCATTGGATCATTTGTAGTGAAGTTGAGCTTCATCAGGTAATCCAAGAGCTGAAACAAATGCATTCTGTTCGCCATGTGTATGCAGTATGTATGAATTAGTCTAAGGGACTAGTTAGTAAGTTAACTAAACAGCAGATTCGATTTGGTATATGAAATTAGAATTTTATTTTATATTTAAGTTGCAAGTATCACATTTTGAGATAATGAAAAATTTTTTGAATAAAATACTTTAGTCTGGTTCTGCTTTGTTTTTTCACTGTTAAGTAAAAATGAAACTTAAATGTCAAGGTATTTTTTGTTGGTGTTAACACCATTTCTGTTGTATCTCTGGGATTTTCTTAGTTACTTAGTCCAAAATACTTGAAAAAATAAAAAAAGGCCCCAGGCAAGTACTTTTTCTCCTGAAACTGATTGTTCTTGTTGAGATTATTGAGATTCCAACTTCTTTATGAGGGGAAAGATGGAAATAAAAAGGCTTGAGGCAAGTTTTGAAATTTTTAAGCCTTGGCTAAAGCTAGTTTAGATCACTTGGCATGGGCTTGAGTCAAAGTAGGGACAAGCTGAGAGGAGGTGGTTAGGTCCATACAATGAAAAATAGACATAGACAAACAGGAATGTGATGAAGAAAAGTGTAAATGAAAGTATAAAGACACTTAGACTGAAGACAGAACAGTGATTATTATAGACAGCATAGCAAAAAACCAAAGGAATGCATAGAAAAAAAAATTCGAATGGAAAAGCATTGAGAGGTTTTCTGGAGATGACAGCTCCCTGACTTCTTTTGTTCCAAACTCTGATTCCTTGATCCTCCGCATTTTTTTTTTTAATTTCTCACTAAGTAGCTGCATGAAAAAATTCTGAATATCAGACGATAGTTTTTTTCTGCCTTTAGACAACTATATTAACAGAATAATGACTCATGTTGTTTTTCCATGGATGCTTTAAAAAAATTATAAAATTTCCTACAAATACAAAATACTGGCTGCAGATACAAATAAGAAAGTGTTAAGATAAAAGCTTTGTAAGGAACCTATTTTTCTGATGATGAATGTTCTGCAGAATGGATATCATGACATGTCCTTCTACTTAGCAATAGGAGAGGGATGTATAACTAAGTATCAGAATGATGAAGATCACATTTAAAGCACATTCATTTTCCCCAACCCTTTTTTTTTTCCCTTCAGACATCCAGCTTGCTAGAGAATTTATCACTGCAAAGGATGTCTAGTGTATGACTTATTTCGTGCTAGTTGTCTTTCACTGATATTTGTGTGACCTTATTCCCTTGACTCCATCCTAAAGGAAAGGTGGAAGATCTTAGGCAATTATATGCCTTTGCATTGGAAAGTAGCTGTTCCAATGCTTGGTTTTTGCTATGCATTTGCTCAAGCCAGCGTAGTTCAGTAAACTTCAGCAGTAATATTTTTAAGCAAGCATAAACCAGTTATGTCCACTATCATAATTGCTATTCTTAAAGCTAAGGACTGATGAACTGTTGATGAAGAACTAAAAACTAGCAGCTATGCTTAAAAACTTTTAGAATGAAGTGTTTTGTTGTTTCTACTTTCTGGAGCTGTTTCTGTAAACCTAGAATTGAATCTCAAGTGTTGGTTTGTTCTGATTTGGAAATGCCAAGTATTTCAGGAGAAATTTTATTCCTAGAAGATCTTGAATTGCAGCATTTTAAAGCAAATATTTTCCTTGCGAAGCTGTATGGAATTCTGAATATATCCCATTCTAAGCTTTAAACATTTTAAAAAAAGCTTCTATTAAAATATGGAGTCAGAGTTAGGAAAAAACCCCAACTTAAATTAATTAAACTAATCTAATAGAGTATTGTGTGTGTGTGTCTTTGCACGATAATGTACATCTAATAAATCCAACTGTACATATCCATTTCTTTTGTAATGACTGTTATGTATTGCAAGTATGGCATCTGTATGCTGCCTGAGATGAAGTGGTTGCTTCTTCATTGAGTAGCAGCAGCAGAATTTTGACTGATGCTCAAATAGGTGCTCAAATTGCAAAGTTCATGGCATCCTCACTAAACCGAAGCTCTTCTGTGTTTAGATGAAATAATGACCAAGATCTAGTCCTGCAGCTACAATTACTTGCATTATTTTTGCTTTGTGCTGAAGTTAGCAAAAATTTATCACAGGTCAGATACTTAAAACTAGTTTTTGTGTTTGTTGAGCACTGTAATTCCATGCAAGCTTGACTTAAAATCATGTTTCTGACATCTTGCTGAATTTCTGTTTTATACCCAGTGACAAAAGCTGAGTATATTTTCAGCAGAGACTTACCATAATATTTTACAGTCTCATTAAGACTTTTGACCAGTCTGATCTACAGTTTCGTCTTTTCGTTAATGCATTTCCATTTTCCCTATATTGCCTACACATACTGAGTTTAGAGGAGACTTTACTTCATGAAGAGTCTGCTTTTGTTGCAATCATTTTACACTTCTTTCATCATTATTGCATGAGATTTGTATTGAGTATATAATTTAGCTTGCTTCTTGCTCTGTGTTCAATCAAAACATGAATCTTCTGCCATAATACTTTCATAAAAGGAAAAAAAACCACTTAAACAGGATAAGGATGTTTCAGCATAGTGTGCCAATGTGAAGCATCACACTTGTGTATGCAGGTTTGAATCCCCTGGAGCTTGGCAGTGTCTTAAATTTCTTAAATGGCTGATGAGTATTTGGTTGTTTATGTAAAGGGTTTCCGGACTTCTGCCTGCAGTTCATAACACAAAAGCTTCTGGCACTGTTAAGACCCTTTTTGTGCTGGCTGGAAGTCCCAAGGCAGAACAGACAGGGAGTCAAAATTGCTGCAACAGACGTGAAATCCTGGCTATGCTGACTTCAGTGGGAGTTCTGCCATAGTTGACAGTGGGCCAAAGCTTTCATCCAGAAGTAGTCCTCCCTTGTTGATAATCCTGGTGTATGCCCTAGGGAAGCTTTTGCTTTGTTGCTGCCACCCAGACTGTTTGTGCTGAGAAGATGTAAGTCTCTTAGGGTGTCACACTATGCCTTTCACAATCACAGCACTTCTGGGAAAGGAGGAGGAAGCAGAGAAAGAGAACTTCAAGTGTGGACACACGCTGTCTTACTGCTTGTGCCTGAGTCATTCCCAGGAACATGGGTCAAGCACTCTGACCTGAGCAAGATTAGCTTCTTGAGACTGCAGAGGAGGGAGTCATCAACGACTGCAACCAGTGGATCTCCCAGTCCTCGCTTCTGCATTTGCAGATTATCCCTTTAGTGATGCTTTTGGTATGTGAAGCAACAGTACATTCATTAATTCAGCCCTACTTGGCCCATGCGCTCTGAGTTATCCATGTAAATGTGATCTATTCTCAGAGATGCTTCAGAAGTTTTTATGTTAGATGACAGCAGCAAATGGCAAGTGTTTGATGCTTTTTTAGTCATGAGGAAGGTGTGTGATGCAGAACATCAGAATGTGCGTTTAATCGGTGCTGATTGAAAGAGGAAATGGTTCAAATTGTGCTGGGGAGATTTAGATTGGATATGAGGAAAAAATTCTTCACCAAAGGGGTATCAAGCACTGGAACAGGCTGTCCACTTAGGTGGTTGAGTTTCCATCTACTGAAATATGGAAAACATGTAGATATGGCACTTAAAGACAAGGTTTAGTGGTGGACTTGGCAATGACAGATTGATGGTTAAACTTGATGATCCTAAAGTTTTGATTTTTTTATGATTTTACAAGAAGAAAATCAACTAAAACTAAATCCTTGTTCTTTGGGAAAATACATGTTATTTCTGTCAGGTGAAAGTGTTCTCATTAGAAATATTCTCAAGTTGTTTTTTGAAAGCAGTTATTCTCTTGCCAAACCATCTAAATCATAATTTTGCTGCTTTGTGAAATAGAGTCAGAAACTTTCAAAATACAGAATAATTTGGAATTGTAAATAATGTCATCCTATCAAGTACAAAATAATAAACTGCTACTGTTTCACAGTACTGGAAGTAAAAATAATCTTTGCTGTGTGGTACTGTCTTAAGTCTTCATTAAAAAAAATTTAGAAAAGTAATTAAAAACATTTTGGGGAGTTTTTGAAGAGTTGGTGTTTGCTGCCTATCTTTATATATCTCAAATGTATGAAAAGAAATTGCTGTTGCTGCTTCTGTGGTACCAGAAATTAAATTCAAAGCTTGTTTACACTGCTAACAGTTATTAATTTCACACTGAAGGTGGAACTCCATATTTTTATCTGTAATGAACTGAGAAGGCTCGTTAACTTCAAAGCATTACTGCAGTGGCTTATCCCATATGAATGAGAATTTAAAGGTACAATACATGTATCCATTATGCTTATACAAGCCTTGTGATAATTTTGCCAAAAACCAAAATAAACAAGTAATTTTGCTATAATTAACTTCACAGAAAATTACCGCATTCATTCTTTTACTTAGGTCTTCACAGAACTTATTTCCTTTCTACCAAGATCATAGGTGTTGGCAGCCCAAAGAGCACTTGCATGTTGGGTAATCATAACCTTGGGGTCTGAATGTGAGATACTGTGCTAACTGAGCATTATTCTAGATTTAGATCTTAATCAGTCCCTTCAACTGGTCTTGAATCTTTGAATTCTTACAACATTCCATTCCTTCATGGAATTCAAATATTAATGAGGTAAATGAAATATTTTTGCATCATACAGAACAGTTCAGTGTGTACAAACAAGAAAGTTGTATTCTGAGATAATGTTTCTAGATTCTGTTATCTTTAGGGTGTATTTTGGGAGCAGAAATGCTTCTTCTGCACTTCTCAAAAGGTTCTGTTTGTGTTTTATCTTTTCTGTAGTTTAGAGAGAGTTTGGTCTTTGAGATGACATCCTTTCAGGACATAGTGTTTGCTTAGGGTATAAGACCTCTTTCTTGGATATGTCCATGTGTGGCTTTTGCTATTATGTATTTTCTAGTCTTGAACTTTTTTTTCCCCCAAGACTTATCTGCTTATGACTAATTCCTGTCTGAGCACTTTACATTGTATAATGATACTTTAAATCTCATTAGCAAGACAGTGGATATTTCTTCAGAATAATTAACTGCATTTTTACTGTGATGACCAGAGGATAAAGCAGTTCTTACTCCAAAATAATTTAACTCATTCTACTTCTCTCTTCATGTCAATTCTGATTTCACATGCCTACTCCTTGAGCTGTCTGCATCAATTTAGTTTTTGTATGACAAAGCACTGTATACTTCTATGCAGGTCTGTAAATAAAAAGCAATAAGCTAACATTTTTCACCTGTATCAAATGTATTTCATACCTTTTTTTTTCTGGTATACTTGCCATTAAACTTCTGTCTCTTTATATGTATTGCCTGTCTGCGTTTCCTGTGTCCCTCTGCCCCTTTTCTGTCAATTGACAGAATTTTCAGCTGCAGATGAAATGTAGTACCTCTTTTACCTTTGTGCTGATGGATTCACACATGCATTACAGACAATTTCTCTCCTATGGTATATAAAGTAAACTGTCTACAGCCACGTATTTGCTTTCACATATACACAGCACTGCTTCTTTCAAGCAATATGTCTATATATATGAGGAAAGTTGAGGATTCTGACTAAAATCCATCTCTGAAATGAAGACAAGGCTAAAAACCCAGAAAACAATTTTGGTCTGAGATCACTGTCAACTCAAAACTCTCAATAACCTAATCAGACCACTTACTACACAGCAGTATCTAAGATATTCTAAATGCCTATGTTATACTTGTACATGGAAATTGTCCTATGTTTATAAAATTCAGATCGATAAATTCGTCTTTTTAAAACACTGAACTACAGAGGTCAGCTGCTTGGAACTGCTCTCCCAGGATTGAAGACTGGTGTCAGACTGACTGATAGCTGCCTGCCCATCAGAGCAAATTGCACTCGTTGCTCTGGGACACTCAGCAGGCTGCTTTTGTTTTACTCACACTGCATGTTACTGTACCTTGTCCTTGTGCTTTGGATATCATCCCTGATCTTTAGCCCTTGATTTAGCCCCAGATTCCTGCTCTTACTCCTAGAGCTCCCACTTGCAGTGCAGTCTTGCTCTGACTTTTGCTCACTTAGCTCCCTTACTGGCAATATTCCTATTTCTCATACTCTAAAATTCCATATTTGTCCAGTTCTTAAGATCATTTCATCTGTTAAACAAAATTTGAAGTTTAGCAGAGACTTTGATGAAATCTCGGTATAAGTAATTTAACACTTTCTTCAGGTTACTGTTGTAAGCTGTTCTGTCAGTTCCTGTTAATGGTGCCTAATCATTCAGGTTTTTAATAATTTTATGTATTTTGGCCTTAAAAAAGTAATCTGTGAGCCCTGTAACGCCTAAAAGTGCACTTTTAATTTACAACCAAAAGAGATTAAGACTTGCTTGTAAACCTGTTTGATTGAAGGATCTGTAAACCTAAGACAAATACCTTGTAAGCAGTGTGAGATTTTTAAGAATAACAAATTATGGTTTCAGTATGGTCTGTTACACCAAAAAAGTGACAGGATTTATAAATCCCAGTAAAAAGTTACAGAGATGTAAGGAAAGGAGTACATACTTTGAGTGCCAGCAGAAATAGCCAATGCATTTCAGTTTGAATTTTATTCTCATTTAGCAATATATATAAAAGAAGATGTGTCTCTGTGTAAAATGCAAATGTGTCAATATTAAAAACAGTTTATATCATATGAGAGGATGAAGAAAAAGACAACAAACAAATTCTCAGTGGCAAGAGAAATCAATATGCCCTCAAGTGTAAACAATCATATATTTAGGGGTACTACAGCACTTCTTGTGTATTTGTCTATTTTATTTCCTTTTTCAGATGTTAGGCAAAATCCTATATAAGTTGGAGGCAAGAATACTCAGCTGCAGAATCACTTTGCAATTGCAAACATCACTGTGGCTGCTTTTGATACCAATTTAATTCATGGCATTCTTCAGTATTACCAATGAAGGTAGTACCACAGAGTATTGCAAAGCTTGGCAGTGTATACAGTATATTGTGTAACATCAGTATGGATGCAGTGTTCAGGTTTATCCTCAGAAATGTGTATCTGAAGGTTCTGATTCTTTAGATTTATCTGTGAGATTAGGGTCTCATGGGCGCTACCACACAAACTTTTAACCTGCAGAACTGAAATGTGGGATCATAACGTAAATAAAGAGAAAACACACAACCTAACTCACCTTAGTTCAGGGCCTGCTTTTGCTTTAATACTTCAGTATTTTGATGACTGAGGTTTTGTGTGTGTCTTGGTGAGATCTAGCATTTACTCTAGGCTTACTTTGTGTAACAGCTTGCTGTATCACTAATTGTTATTCGTACTGGGTTTTTTGCTTCCTCTTTTTCAGAAGCTGTTTGAATGCCAAACAGTCGCAATCATCTGTCAGATAATAGATAGAAATCTGGGATTGTAACTAAGTGTAGCTACAGTACATGCACTTAAATGCTAATTAAACCACACTGACTCCAAGGTCATCATCTGAGTGATTGTACTAGGCTCAAATCATGAAAAGATCTTGTCAATATAAAATTTTTTTCATTCCTAATTTTTATCTTGCATAGAAAATAACTAAGTAGCTCTTATTCAAAAGAGAATTTCGGTCTCAGAATTCTTACAACACAAACAAAGCCTTTTGAAAAATTTGATCTTCCACCATTGGCATGCTATTTGAAATTGTTCCTGTGTTATTTTGCAAAGTGTTTCATTAGTTTTATGAGGATTTTTGTAATAAGTGTATGTTAGATCTAAGGCAGGAAACAAAGCTATATTTACAGTTCCCAGAACTTCTCATTCTAACAGTTTTCATTCAGTTGCTAGGAGCTTAGCCAAACTTTTAAAGTATTTGGGCTGAAATGTATTGTATTAGGATATGGACTTTAATTATGTGATAGCATACTATTCTTCTCAAACTCTTTCCCTGCCTGCCTGATTCAAGATGGATAATACTGATTTAACAGACAGTTTGCAAATATGTAATTTAAAGATGTGCTTCATTTGGTTTGTGGCCCCCTGGCTCATTGCAGCATTCAAATCTTTCTCTGAATATGACACTGCTGTTTTTCTCATAAGACTGATGGACTCCATCAAAACTACAAATGTTAGTGTCTACATTTTATAATACTCTTGTGGAATGAGTGTTTACTCTTATTTCTGTTTTACAGCATGCTATGGCACAATAATATATCCTCAAAGCACAGACCAGGTTGAGTGACTAATGTGAAATACTCATTACCTAATTTCTCAAAGAACACAATATTTGTCCAGAGCTGGAGTTTTTAATACTGGCAAGTCAATTCACTTAACTTGTACCTATGAATTCTTAAAACTTCTGCAAACGTAAGCCTTTGTGTGCCAGACTGTGTGCTCAGAATACACAGCAGTTTTGACTGCAGTGGCAGGAAGCAGTGGCAAAAGTTAAAGAAATTCAGTTCTCTGCTCTACTTTCTTTAGCATAAGGCCTAGACCTTTCATTTCTGTAGCAAAAGAAAGTGGGGTTACAAACATCAAGGTCATTCTCTACACAGCTGGCTTTCATCCTCAGAATCTCATCTTTTCTGTGCACTGCAGTGACAATTATAAAGTGCTGACTCTTGGTATTTCACAGATAAGTAGGAGTCAGCAAGACGTTTAATTTTCAGTCTTACTCCCGTAGAAGAAGCCATTTTATTTAAGTAATATGGAAATCTTTTTCATAGTCTTTATTCTGGAGTTCAGCTTAAAACCCCCATAGGCATTTTTACTCCAGTCACTTGCAAAATGCTCATGCTTGGGATCTACATGAGGAACAGCCCATAACATTTTTTTTCTTTTAAAGTTATATCAGTATTTCAGGTCCTCATTGAGATACACTGGATTGACCTAATGACCTAATTTCAGAGTTCTTGTCTGGTGATATCTTCAACACATCTTTACTAAAAAGTGATTTGATAATAGAAGCTGGAAATTCCTGAGTAAAGTGACTTGTTTTTTTCCTGTTCTCATGTAAGCAGCCTACTTTGGAAAACTTTGAAATATAGAGCCAAGAGCTTGTTTTATAGGGTGGAATAGTGGACAGGCACACGCTCTGGGGCTAAAAGTCCGGATATGGGGGGGCTCTGCTGCTGAGACTGTTTAACCACCCATGACCATGCAGTCCTGCCCTAATGTGGCAAAGGACAGCTCTCCCAGCTGTACTGCTGCAATGTATACTATACTGACATAGGCATATTAACTTGGGAAAACAGTTTTTTCTGGAGAGTTATTTTTAACCTGGATCAGGTCATGACATAGTTTATACAAGAATTTCACAAGCATTTACAGTGCTTCAAAGGAAAGGCAGGAACTTCTTAAGCCATCTTTTCTCAGAAGTCCATTGAATGTGGAATTAAGAGTTAAGGATTGCAGTATGACACCCAATTAATATCCAAAATCCTGTCTATTTGTGTGGTTAGTTACAAATACTGTCAATTCAGGTCAGGATTAACATTTTGTCTGCTTCAAACCCACTTAAATGCAATCTGTTTTTATGGCAGAAAAACTGAGCTACCTTGCTCAGCTTTTATGTATAAAATGGAAAAAGATGGAGAGCAGACAATGAATAAATCCACAGGCAGAATGCTGTTGCTGCTGTTGCTTGGTTTGTTTTTCTGAACAGAACAGTACATTAAAGGACATAAAACCAGATACACAAGATAGTATATTAACCTAAATTAAGCTTCAGGGAAATGAGTATCAAGAACAAAACGAAGAATTTTTATGCCTTGTCATTGGGACAAGGCATATGAATATGTGATCAGCTGTGATCCAACTGAAAGGAAATCTGATCCATGAGTAAAAATTAAAAAATCAGTGTGTTTTTGGAAATCTTCATAATATACCTAATTTAATGTCCCACAAGACTCAGGAATAAGGCTGCACCCTACACTTCATTATGAACCGCAATGTAGAGAGGTGTGACCATGAACAGAATATTTGTTACTGTGAGTAAACTGAGCCCTATGTCCTTAGAATCTGGCATTTCTATATTAATCTGTGGGCACAGTGGATGGATGAAAAGACTTCAGTTACTGTTTATTTCAGGAAATAATAAATTCTTTTGGAAAATCTGAATGGCTAATTTGTTTTGTTCATTTGTATCTCATATAGCTTTTGCCATCTTCTCTGCCTGATTAATGCATCTCTAGGTTACTAGGGAAAGGTACTACAAATAAATAAGTACAAAGATTGTTCTAAACTTTAAGTATCAGTAAGAAGCAAAGATTGGAGATCCTTCATGTGTTAGGCAGAATGAACAGTTTTCTTTTATTCTTTAAATGGCAGTGTGGAAAGATGCTGATTCTAAAATTACAGGAAACAGAGAAGTTATAACAGTATGGAAATTACAGAGTAAAATGCAGTTGTTGCTCCCTGGATGCAATGTAGTTGGCATGCTCAAGACCTACTCCACGACGATTCCCCACTCCCACAGTGTACAACCTTAACATCTGCTAAAGGGGATGAAGTGGAGGGTGGAGCAGAGTGGGAGCACCGTGACCAGGCTGTTGACGTCCTTGCAGGGAAGGGAACTCGATGGTACTTGGCAACTAAGAAGGTACATAGCACCTGTCAGCGAGGGGAGAGAGGGGAGATGTCCTGCTGCTGAGCCAACAGCTGTAGTGAAATCCTTCTCCTTAGATGAACTTTGTTCATTATAGCCTAATTGTAATATCAACACACACCTCCACCCCAAAGTGCTCCCAAGGTACAACCACCCCTCTCTGGAAATGTGTTCTATACTTTTTTGAAAGCAAAGTGAGAGAATTTTGCACCAATCAGTAAAAAAAGGTATGTATGGCTAAAGTCACTCAAGCACCACCTAAACAACAAGAAATTGTACCAAAGTAAGCTGAGAATGAGGGAAAAGTTAGGGAAGACTCCATCATAACTACTGGCATCAGTCAACAGGCTGAATCTTTTTTCTCACTGATAGGGATGCCTATTGGGTAAGAACCATGCTCTGTATGTGCCAAATACTTTTATTGGGGATTAGAACTTGTCTGTGTATTTCTTTGAATATGTCTTAGCAGTCAGATATTATCACTGACAATCCTGGAACCGTAACCTGTCACAATTTTTATTAATAAGGAGTGTTACTCTGTCAGCTGCTGGTGTGAGTCCTTCACAGACACTGGCAGTCCTTGCAGGGGGTAACATACTCAAATAAGGGGAATGCTCACTAAGGGATCGTAAAGTGGAAGGACTTGCTGAAGGGTTTCCCTGAGTAAGTCAGTCGAGCTACCCTGCAATCCAGCAGGACTGAAGGATCTCCCTAACAGAACACTGACAGACTGGCTGGACACAAGGATCTGAGCTTTCCTGGGGTGCTGACAAATACACAGTGGAGTGAAGGAAAGGGTAAAGGAAATCTTCCCTTTTTATGTGCCATGGTACTATAATCTGTAGTTTATTACAGCTAAATAGAGATGATGTTACCAAAAAATATGCCAACAAATCATACTGAACTGCACCCTTAAGCAGCTGTTTTACTAACAGCGTACTTTAAACTATCCTTCAGAATTTTTGCTATTTTTCAATCTTATGCAGCTACTTAGTTTTGTAAAACGTCATGGTTTTATTTTGTATTCATCCTTGGTCAGTTTTTGTATTAATATAACCATACCCTTCATAAATCATAGACTAGTTCAGGTTAAAAGGTACGTCTAGTTTTAACCCCCCTCTATATATATATATGTAGATTAAAGACATAAAAGTAAGCTTCCTTGCACATTTAGATCAACCCATTACTGAAGGTGAGAGGGAGAACCTAATTACTCTTTCTTAGTAACAACTTTCATGAGACTGCCTGAAGACTGTAATCAAATGAAGAGATTTTGTCCTGCTGAGCAGCTGTCAGTAAGAAGGTTCTAAACTAATATTAAATGCCTTTCAGCAAAATATTGTCTGTATCTGAATAAGAATTTTTATTTTCTGTACAATATTGTAGTAAGAAGTGTTTCTCTAGAAGTAATCCTTCAGCAGTGTTTGGAATTATTGAGTAGATTCCCAAAAGGAAAAAGAAATAATTTAGACAGTGTAGAGTTGCAAGGTGACACACAATTATAGACCTGCAGCAGTGTCAGCCAGTTAGATATTAATTTTTGTTAACTTCATGGAGCTTGCTTTAATGCTCAGGAAAGAAGACTGCAAAATTGAAAACATACAACTTGCAAAACTACTTTTATTACCCAAGGAAAAATAACTCTATCTTGGAAGATGAAAGTCCCAGATATTTGAGATACGTAATAAATAAAATACAACTCTTCTTTTTTCCAGTGAAGCATACACATTAATTCTGAGTGTATTCTTCACCAGCAATTGGAAGTAAGCTTGGTAGAATTTTCTTTCTATAATCAATGTCACTTATCTACAACTTTATGGCAGTACTATTGCAGGCTTACTAAAAGGTTTTTGAAGAACTGCTGACAGATACAGATTGTCCTGATGAACCTATTCTGGCAACACAGAGAAAAACACCTCAAGGAGGTTCAATTCACTGAACCACTAGAATTTATTTCAAAAGTAGCAGTTTTCCCTGGTAATGCTATTGTTTCTAAAGGGAACCATAAGTAGGAACAAAGGGGAAAAAATCCAGGATATGTATTTTGCTTTTAGTACTTTATCTCCACTGCCTGATAACCTAAAGTAGTCAGCAAATGCACGTGAAGAAGTCTAAGCCAATGGACCATCAGGTACCCTTAGTGTATAAAGTATTTGGAAAGGGGATATATGGTCTGTCATCGTGTGACCAAATAACTGTATTTGTACTTGAAATTACTGTAGTTATTTTTCTTTTAAAGAACAACCATATGAAAGTACTTTAAACATTTTTCTTGATCTTACACAGGCACTCTCTAAAGCTTTTTTTTTTCCCTCAAATAATGAAAGTGATATGTCTCTTCATAGCATCTTGGAAATTCATTGCAAGATTCACTGGCATTCACAGTGTCTTAAAAAATGTGGTATGAGCATTAAATCCAATGACAGGACAATCTAAAGTGAAGTTGCTGTAGTGGTACCTTGATATTGCTCATGAGCTGACATCAGTGTTAGACAAGAAGCTTCCTTAATGAGGCTGCAAAAATTCGGAATTTCCAGAAATTGCAGCAAAATGCACAGAATAGTTTATAATGTAGCTTTCACTAGCAGCGTGTAGTTTCTTAACTGTAGCTAGCTCAATGACATGAAATGTATTGCAGTTCCCTGTGGGATGCTGTGTGTGCTATTGTCTGTGGCTTCATCTTCACCAAGATAAGACATAAGAAAGAGAAAAATCTCAGCTCCTAACCTGGAAGGAAAAAGACCCACAATCAAACTAGTGCATAGATTTACAGCTGGAAAAAAGTGTTAACTGTTAGGAGATGTGAGGAGTGATGATACTAGAATAATTATTTATATTATTAGGGGAGAGATAATGGCTACAGAATGTGTAAAATGTGCAAAATTAATACAAAAATATCTCAAAATTTTTTTGACAAAAAAAACCCCAAAAATGTCTTCGCTTTTTCCTCCTGTGTTGTTTTTCCCCCCTCTCATTAAAATGTTTTCTTATTACGATATTTTTCCACTATTATGAATCAGTATTGTGTTTCAAATGGTTTTTCATTCTTAACTGCTTTACCCACTACATGGTTCCCATTTTATAAATAAGAATGGCACTAACACAAAGATCAAAAGACGCTGTTTAGAGAATGGAACTAGCAAATCCATGAGAAAATGTGAAATCATTCCTGGAAAGGAAGATAGGGCTAAGCTGTCTTAGTATCCACTAGTGAAAATGGCGCAACATTTTTAAAAATTGTTTTTTCTTTGTACATTTTTAAAAGTTGTTCCCCAAAGAGATAAATTCTGAACAGTTTCTTTAAAAATCCAGTGGAACTATTAATTCTAGCAATCATTGAATTTTAAGAATCAGATAATTGCTAGTATTAATAGTATTACTGCCTTGAATTCAGATTAAATTAACAATCAAGGTGAGTCAGTAAAAATCATCCCTCTGCAGAAAGGTTTTTGTGAGTTTGTGTGTCATTTTGATATTATTTCAGTTCTAATTCTTAGAACTACAGTCCTGAGTAATTTGATGTGTATTGCTGGTTGACTGTGTGCAGTTGGGCAAGTATTTTACCTGTCTCAAATTTTTTAAAGGAGCTCTGGAACACTACTGCCTTTCAGCACTGGCAGGTCTCTCATACTCATTGCCTATCTCTCAATACCTGGTGTTTACCTTTAAGTCCCAGCTGCTAAATGAGTGTTTTAAAAAAATTATTGGGTCCTTAAGACTGCGGGAAATCTGAAGATATGAGCAAACGTATGCCAAGTCTCAAAAGTCTGTAATAAAATCAGAAAAACAAAGTGAAAAGGCTTTAGGTTCTTGGCATGTGATGGGAATCTCTACAAATACTTGGAGGTCGGTAATGTGAAAATTCTAGGGCTCTGGAAGAGGTGTGTGCAAGTGTAAACTGTACACTTTCATTTTCTGTATTTCCCTTTTCCTCTTCTCCTTCCCAGTAAAACCCTAGCAGTTTTAGAGTCACCCTGCAATGATATAGCAATTAAATAAATGATTGCCATATTGTTTCAAACAGTGCTTGGAATACTTGGAAGAACTGGGTACAAGAAACACACACAAAAAAATCATCTGCTTCTGTTACTATGGTGTTCTGGAGAAGAATAGGATCTTCTAGTTTGGTCATTTTAGCAGGTCAGTAATTGAGATCATACTATTTTTCTTGGTAACGCTTAGTTGGTCCTGAAGACAACCCCCAATATTTATACAGATTTAAAATGCAGTTGTTTCATGCTGTTTGCTTTTGATTAATGTTTTAGCAAAGGAACTTTACAGGAGTGTTCATGGAAGAATACAATTTAAGTTCATACTTGAGAGGAGGGTATTTGGAGGACTTGTACTGGTTATAAGAATAATGTTCAGGCAAACACTGAATGAAGTCTAATGCACAGCTTAATTAGTTTCACAGAATAAATTTTGAATAATAAACATTCACAATGGGATTGGGTTGCAAAAGAGGGACTGTTTGCTGAAATTATTCAGCAAATAGTTGTAATGAATAATAAATATGAGAAAATTGTGATCCACTCATAGAAATTTCATTAGTAAGTAAAAAAGGCAAAAAAAATCAGAAGTAAATTATGAATGGTAAGTAAATTATTAATAATTTCCACAAATGTACTGTTGCGATCATGTACTGACTTTGAATCAGTGTAGATATGTGTTTTCTTCTCATTGGTTTTGTGTTATTTTAAGATGACAGGTTCTGAGTTCAAAATGCAGATACTGCTCACAAGTGTAATGAACTCTAGTAGATCTTAAATCCTAAGCACCATATTGTTCTAAAGGCATTTATCTAAAATAAATCAAAGAGTGTATTTGCCTTCAGGCATATAAAAGTGCTGGTTGATGTGCTGGACTATTTGTGTGTCTGAAGGTAAGCACATCCCCAGTTGTGTGCTGGATCCTGGGCTGGATTGCACACAGGTAACTGGGACAGTTTCAGTAGTCACAGCTCACCTGTGAGAAGGGCATGGCCTGAGTTCTCATTTTTGAAGTACCACAGAAAGCGAGGTGCCAGTTTCTCGTAGTAGCAGCTGCATGTTTCTCTGTGCTTTAACAAGAGGTGTTTAGAGCTCCCATTTTCACAGAATCTCACAATAGCTGAAGTTGGAAGGGATTTCTGGAGGTCAACTGTTCCAACCTCAGTGCCACCTAGAGCTGTTTGCACTGACCACATCCTGGTTTTGGTTATTTCCCAGGATAGAAAGTCTGCTTTCAGGGCAGTTGGGCTTTCATGCCAAAGAGGTGAATGCTGCTGCTGGATTACCATCCTTGGTGGATGCCTAACAATCATTAGTGGTTATATCCTACTTACATGCTACAGAGTGAATATGTTGATATTATTGATTGAAGATCATTCAAGGGAAAATGGAACTTCAGTACTATAGGAAGTTTCTTTAGGCTTTCTTGGCTTCTAATTAGTTACCTGTAAATGGAACGAGCACACACCTGTGGTGCAATGATTTCTCATTATTTATAAAGGTTTTATGAGAAATCATTCTGAAAATTAGGAACATAAATAAATATTTATTACACTAAAAACACACTTTTAAGCAGAGCAGTAGAGGAATTCCATTACTTGAGTCACACGCTGCACATAAATAAATAAAAAGAATGTTTTTTCCCATGGCAACTTTTTTCAGTAAAAATTATTTCTAAGATGTCTTACTGGAATAAACTATTCAGGAATTAGATTTCTACAAAAATGAATAAATAGTGAGATAACATTCCTTGGGAAATTCACAGGACTTATAGTTTGTGAATCCACAAATTCATCTGTGATTATCAATAACGATAGATTTTTTGCTTTTCTCACATTTTTATATGCAATAAAGCCGATATGCAGTTTTGAAACAATATTTCTTCCCACATGGTGCAAGGAAATATGCTGGTTTTGTAACTGACTGTATTAATTTCATATCCCAGTTTGTATACCATTGAGAGTAAAATGTGTTATTAACTATACATCTATATCACACTTTTAGAGAGAATGATGAATGATGAAGTTTACCACATGTCCCTGAGAACTAATTTTTTCTCAACTTCCAAAAACATTTATTGCATTCCAGTCCCTGAAAAGCTTTTTTGAAGTGTTTGCTTTCTTATGCTTATTTATATCATCCTATTTTTAAGATAGTTTAGATTTCTAGATTAACATGTTCCATGTCCAAGCTTTGGATTTCATGTCTCTACAGTGTTTAAGAAGGAAATAGCAGTATTACTTGAGATATTACTGTGGTTCTTACTGCTGTTACACCTGTGATTGCTATGCTGGGGCTGGATGAATTTGGTGTTTAATAGGAAGGACATGTTGTTGTTAGTGAGCTAGAATTCTATCCTTGAAAAAACTGTTTCATTACTTTTCTTCTCTGGCAATGGACTGTGAACAAAATTCCTTTCTTCTAATGGCAAATCTTGCGCACAAAAACCTAGTACACAATGTTAATTACAAGACCAAGTTCTGAAATATTCATAGGATAGGTGAATAGGCAACTGTAAACTCTTTGCTTTTAAACATGTATGACCAGAAAAAAAAAAAAAAGGCTTCAATTTAATATATTCCTGGACCCACTCCACAATCATCTCTTTTGACTGCAACAAAGAATGAGATAAAAGCTTTTCAATTCTGGGTAACAGAAACTGATGTCTAGAGTGCCTGGTGAGTTTTCTTTTCTTATCTGCTAATTCCCAAGTGCTGATCTTTTCACTGTTGAACTATAACGTTCTTACACAGCACAGAAAGAACGTGGATGAGCTTAACACCATTTTTGCCTCAGTCCCCAACTATATCTGATGGTGTTTTTTCAGGAAATCTTGAGATAACATCTTAAATTTCTTGGCAGTTAGACAGCTGTTTGCCTTTATGCTTTGGACAGTCATCCTTGCTTCCGAATAAATGGAACAGTTTACCCACCTCAGCAGATAATAGTAAGTATTACTTAAGACCAGGAGTAACACAGTTTCCCATACAGAGGAACAAAATGCCAAGTTATATTGAATTGTAAAGTTACAGAAAAACTGTGTGATCTCTTAGTTCTAGATACTGGTAATTACCTGTGTTTCTGTTATTATGTGTCTGTACATAAGACCCTAATAGCAGTTACTTGACGAGTGAAATAGTGATGCTGCTCACAATGTTATTTAGCCAATGAAACTGTAATACTGTATGATAGTTTTAAGTCTGGAAAAGGTTTCCAGTGGCCTAATTCAAGTAAACTCAAGCCTGATGGATAATGTCAGAATTCAATGAAGGGCTTCTTTAATTTTGGAAATATTATAATATTATGGTAAATATTGCGTATTTTAAATTGGTCATGACTTTTAAGTTATTCAGTCTTATGCTTGATACACTGTGTGAAGAGATGGTAAATGGAACACCTGCATGTTTCAGACTGAGCTAATTTCTATGTTTCAGCCTTCAGCAGGTTGCTGGCTAAGTGGGTAAATGTGCTGACAGAACACCAGGGGAACTTCTTTGTAAGAAACTGGTTCTCTTAGCTTCCACTGAAGATCTGCTTTTGAATTCTGCTATAATTTCATTGAAATCATTCCATTCTCTACATAATGGTTTGATTTTGACAAATTGCCAGATTTTCTTTAAACCCCCCCCAACTTCTGGTGCTCTTTCTTTGATGCATTTATGAGGGACATCATGGTCTAGAGGTAGTGCTGCTTTCTACTACCTCTGCTGTAAGCAGGAGTGGATATTTAGGTGGTAGTTATTTTCATCAGTGCACACCTGCTAAGACTTTTTAAACAATTGGCAGAAATACATATTCTGAATATATACTAAAAAGTATAAAATTTCCAGCCAGACAAGGTGTCAATTTGATGAATAATATATGGGATCTATTTGACATGTTTTCAAGGTTCCATTAAAAGGAAAAATGCTGGACTTCGTAGCATATTATGTTTGCTGTTATTACTATGTGCTTATATATTTGATCTGATAATTTAATAACATATCTAATATAAGTTCTTGGGAACATTTTTCATACAAACATAATCAATTTCAGTCTAGCTCTTCATGTTCATGAGTGACTGCTTTAGATTCCTGCTGTTCAGACTGTGAGAGCAGCCAGGGAAGGAATTGTCTCAATACTCGCCTTTAATTCTGAACCATGTACACAGGATGAGGATTTAGTTATCTTTTGCAAATAGTTCTGTAATGCAGACTGGATCTCAAAAGGTTACTGTGATAAGTTTCTTGCTCTTGCATCTCTCTGCTTTAATTTAAGGCATTTCCATTGGGATGCAGCAGTCTGCTTTTCTCATTTGATATTTACTTTATTTCCGCTGTGATTTAAACTTGCCTACATGTCAATTTTCTTACCTCTTTAGAAAATTCAGTGATTGCTTTTTCCCTTTCACTAAAATGTCTTGTTTCTAGGATTTTTTTTTCTCTTGTATAAGTTGGCATGTTTCTAGTGAACTTCTTGGAAATTTCATTGTTTCTTCAGTCATTAAAAATCTCTTCAGAGTTTGAATGTAGGACTGACTTGTCACAGTTCTTATGTGCTGAAGTGATAGTCACTGTAAACTCCCAGATTTCTTTTTAGTGCACATCTGGAGAATATTAAATAAAGGAGAGACATAAGAGTTGTAGTAAATAATGTGGTAGCAGTAAAATAATGTAAAATGAAGTATAGGCTTTTGTGTAGGAGGTTAAGCTACAGTATTATCCATTCAGCTTGCTTTAAGAAAGAATGAGCTATTCTAAGATTCCAATGAAACAGTTAAAATAATAATTTTAGTTAATCAAAAGATGTCTGTATATTCTACTTTCTTAAACATGGCTACATACACTGGTTGTGGTTTAAAATGGATTTTGTTGTTACCTTCTGTGTTGCTGCATTGCAGTTGCTGAGAGTTTATCTATCAGTTGGCTTATGAAACATTTTTTTGTCTTGCTTTGCTTAAGTAGTTCAATTTGCATTCTTTTTAAACTGAGATCTTTCTATTTTACAGTTTCAAAAAGACAGAAGTGTAGGTGACAGAACTGCAGAGGTATGGATGCTTTTACCTTGTGGCCTTTATATTTATCAGTGCATGAGTGACTTTCAAGACCTAGTGTTGATTACTCAGTGGTTCTTACTGAGAAGTAGGTTAAAAGGCACTGCATAGCCAGTGGAACTTAGTAATGAATACTAGTTTTGTTTTGGTGCTGCTGTTATGCTCTCCTATTGACTCAATGTGATAATTTCACATCTGATTTTTGTATTTCCTTTTGGCATCAGTCTGTTTCCTCTCCCGTTTTGAATTTGTTTCAACATGGGATTTGGGCAGATGCGTGTTCTGACTTTGTCAACCTTCTGCACTGGGCACTGTCCCTCTGAAATGGCCCTGCAAATTTAGATTCCCTACATTTAAGAGAGGAGGCCATGTAGAAAAGGTATTCTGGAATGCACAAGTGTCCAACAGATCACTTGGGCTGTGAAGTCACATTTCTGACCGAAATGTACTGTCACCAGTGCTTCAACTAGCGGGCTGATGATAACGATCAACAGAATTGTTTGTCAGTGGAGGAGCCAGGTTACTGATAATCCTTATCAATCACTCAGAAGGAGTGGGGTAAAAACTATTGTTTCATGACTGTTGAGAACATATTAGTGCTAGTACAAGTTCCATTTCACTATGAACAGAATCAAGGTAAGAATTCCTGCTCTACTTTAACTGTACAGGATTTATTGGAATCCAGACCATTTCCCTCCTCTTACAGCTGAGGTGAAGTTTCTAAGACTGTAGAGGTAAGTCTTTCTTCCCTGCTTCTAAAGGATGAGCCATAACCACATCAGTTTTTTGGGGAGGAGGCTGAAAGGATTTGGTTTTATGTTTTTACCTTTTTTAAATTTTTTTTTAAATTTTTTTTAATCTCAGTACCTATCTATCCATTAAAGCAGCTTTATGCATTAAGATGGTTGTAAAAACATTTCACAGCAATTCTCTGTGAGCTGCCGCCCCTCTTGGAGTTTTTGCCTCCCCTACATACAGGTTCTTACCTTATTTATTATTGGTTAAATAATTAAAACTGCCTGTACCAAAATGCTTCATTGTTGCAAACTGCTACATGTCATGGTGATGGATTGCCAAAAAAATGTTTTCAATCGTGTAGTAATAATTTTAAAAATTACAAATGGGCATTAAATGAATAGCTGGCAAAGTTAAAAGATTGTACAGTCAAAGGTCAGAATAATTGTGGTGCTGTGAGTACTTTTCAAAAGGTTAACTCATCCATTTTAACTTCAGTGGCATTTTGGTGGCCTTTTAGAGAAGCAAGCAGGTCTGTACCAGTGCAAGTTTAAAACATGCTTGACTTGAATTTTAGAATACTTTTCTAATCATGAAGAAGATCATGAAGGAATTTTTATATTCAGATTTCCATGTAATTTAACAGCAATGTCCCTACATATTTTTGAAATTAATTTAACTTTCTTGGCAAGCTTTTTGTGGAGAAGGGAGAAATTATAATTTTCATAATTGCGACTTGAGATTTATTTTCCACTCAAGGTCAGGCCTTCTGTTCTTTAGGTAACAGATTTTGGTCTGACAGACGCTAAATCGTGTAGTTATGATAAAAATCATTAATTGATTGCTCAACAGGTGTTCCCGATCCTTAAGGAAGCTATTGAAATATATTTTTTAAAATAAAGCAACATGAATAGGTAATCTCAAGCTGGCTCATTAAAAATGCTTGTAGATGCTTCTGTTTTGGCATCAATTAAATTATAAGCCAATTATCATATTAAGCAGTATATGCATTCTAAGAGATCTTAAAAGTGTACATATATATCTGATTATAAAGAACAAATGAAGCAACAGGACCAAGAAAACAAGCCCTTTAAAATATATATGTTCTCCTTTACAGAAGAGCAAATTAATTAGGCTTCTACAAACACACAAGTCCTGGTCTGGACTGTAGGTAGGCACGAAGAATCAATGTTACGATAGAAATAATTATAGCAGTTGTGTTGACGCTTTTCCTTACTAGGGATATCTTGTTAAAAGGAACAAGATATCAGATTTCAGTTAGGACTGAAGGAGAACTAGAGAGTTTTCTGAGGTCACAGAATGTCTTGTAATCTTGCTATTGTTTTGGAAGATATTTAAAGACCTTTCTAAATTCTCTTTCTGAGCTGTCCTCATTATTTGTGTCATTCTGCTTGTGGTCTGCATTGATGTTGCTGATATTGCAAGCACTGGAATGGATTAGCACTGGTTACACATTGAATTCAGTATGCATGTCACAATATCAGTGGCAAATAAATTTCAGTACTTGCTGAGACATTTTAATTAGAATTTTATGTATCATTAAGAACGTCTTTGCTTTTGCTTCTGGTTTTCCTAGCTGATATTATCTCTGCCTCATGTGTCACTAGAGACCCAAAACTGGAATTGTTTTTCCTGGAAAAATTTTACAGTTACATATTCTTATGACACTTAGACTGTTCTTTGCTCTATCCACACTGCATAGCAGCAAAAGGCAGTGAGTGCAGCCTGTATAAATCTGCTGTTGACACTCTGATCTCATTTGGCCCCCTTCCTGGCCTGACAATGGATGAAGTTACAGACCACTGGGAAGCTGAGAATGGTATGAGCTCTTTTGTGTGTCTGATGATTCCCCCCCATATCTAACTAGGATTTCAGGGATTTGAGTTTGCCTAGGATGTGTACTGTGGGTGGACATGAGTCTAAGTCTCAGTCTCTTGGTGCACGACTAAGATTCTTGTGTTTGTTTTAGAATATTTGGATGTAGCTTGCTCTGGCAATTGCTTAATTGAAAAACCATCTCTTAAGAAATGATATAAACCAAAGATTTGGTCAGTTTTTGTGTCTGATACACTTATGCAGTATATTTGAAATGTAGATGACAAATGAATACACCTTTTTTTTTGCTGTGAGCTAAAAAAGCAGTGAAATAGCTGAAAACTGAAACTATGTAAAAAAATAAATTTTCACAGCTGTAAGTGGACATCTGAAGGAGAGAATATGTTTAGATTAAATGCTTTTATTTCCAACAAAATAGAAAATTATAACTTTTGATATAGGACTATTATTTGTTAGAGAAGGCATGTAGGCATGACACACTGGATTTTAAAAATACTTGCATCCCTCTTTGAGATTACTTTTAAATAATTGCACAGTCACAGAGGGCAGAAGGTGGAGGATGACTCAGATCTGGGAACTGGAATATGGAGTGGTCATGAAGTTACCCCTTCCAAGTGAAATGAGTATTAATAGACAGAAGACACTGCTTTAAAATAGCCATTACCAAGGTGGCTAAGATGATGTCTAGAAGGGAAGGACATGAGATCAAATAAATGTAATGGACAGAAGTAAAAATTTTGTTCCAACAGTTTGTCTGATGTCCAGCTAGGGAGTTGCCCTGTTCTAGGATATATAGGTGTTTGTTCTGGGGAAGCTTTGGGTAGGGGGGTTGACAGTCATGAAGCTGACATATCAGCAGTTCTGATTTGCTTGCAGAAACAATTAGATGATTTTTATTTTACAATCCAGGTCTGGACACAGAATTAGAATGAAGTTTCTAATTTGTCTGAAACTTCTTGCTCAACTTCACTGAGGATCACTGAGCAGCACATCTGTGTTTTTCATAGTTTGTCAGTAATAATTTTCTTTACCTTAATGTGATTTTTTTTTGCATTCTTTTAGCAAATAATCAGATGTATGCCAAGTTTTTTCTTTATGAATGTAAAACTCTTTATCCATGTTAATAATGTATTTAGCCTGGACTCCCAAGTTAAATCTGTTTCTTGAAAGACTGCTAGCATTAAATATTATTAGGGCATATTTAAAAACAGAAATGAGTGAAATTAGATGGTGTTTTGAATGTGCTACATATTTTCAGAAATCCTAGTTGGCCTAAAAGCATATGTTGTGCTACTGATTAATTAGAGTAATGGAACTACAGCTGTCATGAAGACAGTATTTAGTGTTGCAGAATCATCAGCTTTCACGCATCTAAAATCTTCCTATCCGTAAATATTACTCTGAAATTTTTAATTTTCCATCTTTCACCTCAAAAGCAAGGTTCTTTATGGTTTTAGAGCTGTTGAAGTCTTCTTTACTCTATCTGTTTTCCTCAACGTAGAAATAGCCAAAATTCACTTCTCCTTGTTCTGTTCCCTGCACATACTTCCAGGCTCTCAGATAAAAGAAAACAGATTTTACAGAAGGACAAGGGGTTCTTTTATGCATCTGAAGAAATGCACTTTAGTGTAAAAGTTGGAAAATTCAGCATAGCACTCAAGAGAGGTGGGTTAGGCCAGTTATTCAATAGATAGTGTAAGTGACAGAATGGGTTTTCTGTAACCATAGGACTCTCTGTTAAATTGAATATTTGGAATATAGCTTCAAATGACTGTGTACCTGCTGCTGGCTGATTTAGAATGATATATAAAAAAGTTGTACATTTTAATGCAGAATTCCAGGCAGTGAGCAAATGGAGATGAACTATAGAGACAAATTATTTCCTCAGCTCTCAAGTCCTAACTGTCCAGTTAGAAAAGACAAAATAGCCCTACAGTTGCATCCTAGAAAAGGTTTCTTAATGAGATATTCTGCAGGGCCATCCTGTTCAGTCTTTTCTCTGGAGGACCCTGAATGCAAAGGAATTCTAAAATAGCTACTTTCCTTCAGCACAAGATCTGTCTTACACTGCTGGAGCTTGTAAGGAGGCCAAGATGTCATTAATTGCTGATTTACGTGTGATCTACATAGCTTTTATACCTTAATTGCTACATTTATGTGAATTCTTACTTTGTTCTCAGCAAATTCTATCAGGATCCTCCAGCTGACTGTGATGCTGGATTTTTAGGAGTTGGATTTTTTAATTCTGTCCTTGTGGAGACAAAAATTAATGGTATTCGAAGGTACAGAACTGTATGATCACCATTTTTTTACTGAGGTTGTTAGTTGGCATCTCTTGCCTCCCTTCTTCTCAGAGTTAATCAGTTCCCTACAAGTTACAGGTCACTGCTCCTTCAATTCCTCTGGCCATTTAAGCACAAGAAGCTCTTATAAAGATGAGCAGTCCTTGTGCTGCTTTTGTACGAATTACGTGCAGCCACACTAACTGGACAGTGTCGGCATTTAGGGGCTCACCAGAGTTTGTCCTTCTGGGCTAAAGGATGTTTGTGGCTGGTGAGAGACTTTTGAGAGACTCTACCATTGCAGGAAGGTTCAACTGCTGGCAGGAATATGATTCACTCTCAGAAGTGGTTGCAGTTTTTGAAGTTAATTGTGTTTAATTGGATCTGACTGTGTTTTCAGATAAACCAAATAATATGTTCATTTGAATTTGCTATCAAACTTCTAATTCTTGGATTAAAAAGCTAAAGAAATTGCATGAGACAAAGTCCTGTGTTGTAATTACTGCTGGCATTTAACTAGAGTAAGGGAATTCAATTCCTATTGAACAGATAAGTTGGGGTTTTTTTACAGAAAAAAAACCTTGGCCATAATGTATATGTAAATTTAACTCGGAGCAGAAATGGAAGAGCTTGAAGACATTTTTAGACATAAAAGAAAGCTTATGGGAAACATAATGACACTATATTAAAATATATTATAAGAAGATAAGTACAAGAAATTAGACGACAAAATTGTTGCCTTTTTTTCAAATACATTGACTTTGGAAAAAAGGAATGTACTGAGCTGTAATATCTGTGTGTTTAAGAATTCATGCAGCCATACATATGAATTACTTTTGCCTTCCCTGGTAAATATATTTTTATGAACTGCTACCATGGAAAGTAGGGGTGGAACTCTCATCGACTTTAATGGCACTGAATCAGACCTTAGTTGTACTTCATCATAAATATTTTTCAACTTCAGGCATCAGGATCAGGGATGTATGTTTATAGTGAATTATTTCTGCATCATCATAGCCTCAGAACTCAGTTTAGCATTATCTTGAAGCATTTGATAATTTTTATTCTGGTTTCCTCATTTGAAGCTTTAAGGTACATGGTTTCAAAGGATAAAGTCATTGGGCTTTCCAACACTTGTAGCTGCCTGCCAGTTCCACCCAAGCAGGCCCTCCTGCATGTGTTTTGCACAGCTGAAGGCTTTTGGAAAGGAGTCACTTGTACCTTCCTCTGTCAGTGAAAAAACACTTATCGATGTTTATGCAAACAGTGAGCCCGTGACAAGTCCTAGTGCCGTAGCAAGGGAAACAGTAAACCTATGGGAAAGGGCTATAGAAACTTGCACTGCAGTACTTTCTGTTTCTGTTTTACTATCTAGGTATTCAAGGAAAATAAAGATTTAAATTAAGGCTTGAAATGTGTACCCATGCTGTATGCAAGTCTAGCCTTTTCCAGTCTGTTTCATTGTATTGTTCACGCCACCTTCACACAGGGAAATCTCATATCACGATCATCATGATTATCATCTAGAACTAGAATAGTTGAGTGGGGTCAAAGTGAGTTTGTTTTCTGCAAGTACTCAACACCACTTCGTGTACCTTATGCCCAGTTTTTCTGTATGGTGGTGAAAAATTGTAAAATTTTGCAGGGGGCTAGTATTTGCCACAAATGCTTTTCTTGCACAGTATTCTCTCTGAATTTTCTCAATAAATGTATTTTACCTCAATACATGCAAAAACTAGTATTTGTGTGTAACCATGGCATCATCACTACTTGAAAATGTTTGTAGTGGTTGTGTTTTATCTGTGGCAATCCAGAAGGTGAGGTTTCAGGAAGACAAAGTATATTTTGTTAAAAGTAAGTGATATGGCTGGGTAAAACAGATGTGCTTTTGGGAACATAATATTTTCTAGGTTTGTTTTTTTTTTCCCCAGCTATGTCAGTTGGTCCAGTAAATCTGTTCTCTCTGCCTCTCTTCTCTTTGCCTCACATGTAATGGTTACATCATTCACAACTCATTGTTTGGTAAGGGAAGTCCCTGCGGTGTATGTTAATTTATGGCTAAGGGTAGTGTTTTGACTCTCTGAGCATGCCCTGTGTCATGTTATTAGATTGATTATGTTAGGGATATATTAGAAGGTGTGCTAGATATCAAGAGAGAAGTTTCCTAGAGATTAGAATTTAAGTGAAAACTGACAGGCTGTCATAGCCTTTGCACAAAGCAAAACCCAGTGATGTCCATTAAAAAATGTAATTCAACTACAATGATGAGAAAACTGACTTACTTCAAGTTTTCTATCAGTAATTAGGTTTCAGTGAAGAGTATTGTGAGGCTACTCCAAGTAATTACAATGATTTTCTTGCCCAGACCTGTAACTTTGTTTTGTGCATGCCATCGGGATTTCTTTATGGCACCTACCTCAGAGGTACCATTCTTTTGCTACAGCACAAATTACTGTAAATTTTACATTTGCAGGTCAGTGCAAGGTAGAGGTGGAATTTCTTCTCTATCCACAGGTAATCATCATCCCTTTAAAAATTGCATTGTTGATTTGTACACACCAAGGACATTTCATTGCTAGCTCCTAGTCATGTGGATAGTTAAGGCAATTCATCAACACCATGCTTATGCATTTTTCAAATTAAACAATCTGTTACATTAATTTTCTTGCAGAACAGGAAAAATGACAGATTGTATTTTCAAACTTGGCAAATTATTCTAGGATCCTGGTGTAGAAGGCATGCATGATCACAGTGGAAGAATAAGTTTTTACAAGAAAGCAGAATTTTAAAATGTTGTAGCTAGGGAGTTCTGTTATAGTTCTGGTATATAATTAATGAACTGCTTTTGCACATGTAGGAGCCAAAATAGAAAACAGAGTTATAATTGCAAAACATAAAACATTGTGGGGAAATCTCCCAGAGCCTTATAGGGAGGTAGAATTAAATCATTGTTGTTCCATACTTACTCAATATGCAGTCAAAAATCAAAATATTTTTCTGGCCCTTATTCAAAAGCCATAGTAACAACAGCCCACCAACTGAAGCCCCTTAATGTGAGCATTTCTATTTCTCAGAAATATTGCTGTTACTTGGTAGAGATTTAAATACACAAAACCAAAAAGCCTTTGGAATCTTTTTTATTCCCTCTTTCCTGTCCTTAGACTTACCACAATTAGTGGTCAGACCTTAGTTAAAATGTTTTGGTGTTTCCCCTTAACTTGCATTACTTACGTTAGTGTGTTTTCCTGGTTATGGTTTTGTCTGTTCCTGCCACACGTATAAACACAGTATCATCATCTGGATTAGGCCCTGAACCTTTACAGAGATACTGCACAAAAAGGTACATGAAATCCAATACTGGCATGGCCATCTCCACTGAAAGCACTGTTTTCTATAATGCATGTTTTCAGATGATTTTGAACAGTATTTCTGCACAGGCATTTTCTACTGAAAACCAATTACAGTAATTTCACGAATACAAACCGCAGCAATTTGACAAAAATTTTGGTGGAAACCCGGAAGTGTGGCTAATAGTCGGGGGCGGCTAATCTGTGAATAATTTTCTGACATTTACAACCCCAGACGTGCCAGCCAGGGCGCCGAGGTAAGCACCTGCCAGTAAAAGCCGGCATTCCGCAATTGCTCTGTTGCCCTGGCTCCCTGCAGGCAGCACGGGGGCGGGGAGAGAGGCGGGAGAGCTCCTTCTTCCCTCCTCTGCCGCAGCCCGGGGGAGGACGGGGGGAGGGTGCGCGCCGCCATTGCCGCGGCTCGGGGAGGACGGGGGGGGGGGGCGCGCCGCCATTGCCGCGGCCCGGGGAGCCGACGGGGGCCCTGCACCACCATTGCCGCGGGTCGGGGAGGAGGGGGGGAGCCCGTGCCGTCATTGCCACGGCTCGGGGAGGAGGAGGGGTGCTCTGCCCCCGCCCTCCACCACCGTGGCGGGAGCAGGGGGTGCTCCGTGCCTGGCCGGCGCTGCGGCGGGAGCGGGGCCGGGGCGAGTGAACCCAGAGGCGGCGGCCAGCCGCGAGTGGCAGCGCCGGGCTGGGCCACCTGGCCCCGTCAGCAACCCCTAGCGGGCCCAGCCTGCACAGCCTTAGTTGAGCCAGTAAACCCCCCGCCATGCCGCGACTCTGTTAGTATTTGGCAACTTTGTTGCATGTGGGTCCTTGCTGCCAACGACAGAGCGGCTTATATTCAGGTGCGGCTTATTTATGGACGAAAACCGAAATATTTGCCAACACCCAGAGATGCGGCTTATACTCAGTGCGGCTTGTATTCGTGAATTTACTGTATTTGTAACTTGATACCAAAAATAACTATGGTTTCCAAGAAGAATGAAGACCATAGCTCAATAGTTCATTTATTTATCCATCCTGCACAGGAATTTGTAACATACCCTGAAGCTGGAGCAGCTGGATTAAATTTTGCCAATATACATAAAGGCACATGGTGTTCTCTGCATCCAAAAATTTGTAAAAGCATGTGATTTTCAAATAATGCAGTAGTTAAAATTTAGGTGCTTTTTTCTTTTCCTTTGAAAAGAATTGGCAAGATGTAGCATTTGATTTTACTTGTTTTTTCCTATACTTTGTGTTGTAACATCAGTGAAAAACTGCAGAATAGTTGTTGGTGAGTAGAACAGACCCATAGGGAAAAACCTAAACATGTGTATACCATGAGCATGAAACTGAATTAATTTACCCAGTCCTGATAGGTAGGATGTGATGCTTTACTTCTTGTGATTTTCACAGAGCTTTTACCTGCAGCAAACAGCCTACTCTTCAATCCTGGGATGCCTGATTTGAAATATCTGTCCTACTTAAACACTAGACCAGATATGCCATGTTCCCATCAAATTCTGTTTCATAATAAAGTAAAATTGTTGTAAGATTGTTGTAATTGTTGTAAGAACTCAGATTATTTTTTTTTAAAAGCCAAACCATCTCAAGAAATGTGTGGCCCCATTACAGGAAAAGATGACAATTGTAGTCCTATATACACCTGACTTAATATACTTGTTTATTTAGAGGCAGAAGGTAATGGAAACGATTTGAGCATTGTTTTATAAACATGCAGTAGAACTTGCTGCAAAAATCCTTAATACAATCCTCAAGGTAGCTGGTGCATTAATACATTTTTGCTTGGTCCGGCACAGAGTTTCTAGTCCAAACCCTGAAGGCAGTTGCTTTTAAGCAGGGCTAATTATTTCAGACCAAGCTATGTATCCTCCACTTTTGGAGCCAGATGAGCTGCTGGCTGAGATTTTTTTGCCTATAGTCTGTGAAGACTGTGTATGCTTGTTGTCCTGCAAAGAATCTTTAGCTGGTCTTAAATCTTGTCACTCAGTTCTGCCTTGAGGAAGACAACACTGGGTTCACTCCAGAGGCTTATTTAGTAGTGTCACTAAATTTTTGTTTAGTGGCAGGTTTTTGAAAAAAATTGAAGATGTTTAAATCTATACATTTATATTAAAAAATGTGAAAGACTATAAAGAAATAAGAGGTATGTACATGCAAATACTTTATTTTGACCCTGGTTCTTTCCCACTATTGCAGTTGCAAAAAAAAAGTATGCCAGCTATTTAAGCCCTCTTTCTGTAGTCAAAGGCATGAGGTAAGTGTAAGACGACCAATTTTACATACTTTGCTACATCTTATTTAATTTACATGGGCAGTTAGACATATCAGCATGTGAGAAGGCCAGCTTCTTTTAGAACAGGTTCTTAGGAGGGGACGCTGTTTCATAAATTGTCTGCAGTTGAGGCAGCCATGGGTGAAATGGCCTTTCTTATTAAATGTCACAAGATTTAATGTCACAGTATAACTGGGATGGAGGGATAACTGAGCGAGGCTCAACATGTCTTTTTCTGCTAACACATTATTAATCTACAGGAGTTTTAAAATATGTCTAATAAAGACCCTATTCTGTTGAAAATTGTTAGCTCATAAGAAAAAAAACCCCAATCTATTTTATTGCAGAGCTCATGAACAACAATTACAGACTTCCTGCACAGAGAATTTAATTTGTGAGTAAAGTATACAGCAGAATGGGGCACAATAAGGAATTTATGAAACATAAACCCTTAAATATTTACTTTTTTAAAGCAGCAAAAAACCTACATATGTAGCACCCAAACACCATAAAACCGGTAACCACTGAAAACTGATATATTTGGAAGTGTCAGCATTTAACCCTCATTTGAGAATTTTCTTTCAGTAATTTGACTTGATTTAATTTAACCAATAATTTATTGATATAATGAATTCCTAGAGAGTTATTAGTTAAATACAACTAACCAATTTGTTGATGAAGACTCTTCTGTCTGAATAAAAGAGCAGTGTAGAACATTAAAGACACTGTTGTTTCTCGAAATTTTAGATTTTTCTACTGCTTTTCAAGTAAAATACAATACCAATAGAGAAGTCTTTTGTAGACATAATTATATTTCTTTTGGTTGCTTTTTGAAATAAAAAGAATAAATTATGTCAAGGGTTATATCACAGAATCATGGATTTAGGTTGGAAAAGACCTCTAAGATCATCAAATCCAGCCATTTACCAACCCAGCACTGCCAAGTCCACCAATAAATTCTGTCCCAAAGAGCATCTACATGTCTTTTAAATACTTTGACATCTCCTGAGAAAACACTGTCCTACATCATACAGCTTTTGCCACTAAGAATCACTTAGAAAGTTGAAAAAAACCCAGAATTCCCATATTCTTTTGTTACTGTTTCTCATTTGAAAAAAATATTGACAAGCAGTTGAAGTACCTTTATTTTATTTTCTCTCAGAAAACATTCTTACCAAAGAACGACTTTGCAACACAAATGCTGCATTTCTGCACTAAAAGTCAGAAATGTTTCTAACCAGAAATATTTTGAGAAAAAAATTATACTCTAAAGAAAACAAACAATGACTTTTCACTGAAAATTTGGGCGCCACTTTGGTGTAATTCAGAGGGATACGAAGTCTGCATGTGTTGGGATTTTCTTTCTTGTTGGGAATATATGAAGTTTTTTATAGCCAATAACTTGAAGTACTTAGGAAGCTAAATCTTTATAAATGTTCTAGAAAAGCAAGTCCTACAATTTAAGAGTAGACACTAATTTTAGATGAGAAATAAAAGAAGGTTAACCAAGACATATATTTTCTGTCTTCTTCCCTTCAAAGAAATAACAGAAACAAAGGGTGCCTATACTGATTAATCAAAATGACAGTAAAAATGCTTAGACTTTTATGCAAATTCACTCACTTTCCAGTTATTTTTGCCCATTTAACCATTTCCTCATTAATTATGTTCTGCATAATTTTATCACATTACCTTAATCTATCTTCACACTCTGAGTTTACAAAACATCTTAGTCATGCAGAATGGCTGAAATAAATAGTAAAGAATGTCAGAATACTGCCTTTTCTAAAATAGCTGCAGTAGAAAAATATGAAAAAAATTGGTCCATCTGATAGTATTTGCAGGAGAGGTTTGTCATGAGGAAATCCTTCTTACAAAGTAAATGATTTTATTAAAGGACTTTCCTAAATCTTGCTTGCAAGAGGAAATAATCAGAGATTTATAACCAGCCAATCTGATAGCACTTAACACTATTCTTTTCAATACAGTATCAGTTCAAATGTATTCAGGTCTCCAACGAGGAGGGATGCCAGGCAGAGCATGTAGGTAGAAGAATTCTAGAAGCTAATGTGTTACTCCGTTGAACTGTGGTGCAACTTCCCCATCTGTCAGTTTTTTGTAGGCTCAAAGAACTGAATACAGGCAGCCTCAAATGACTAATTTGAAAGTGGTGATTCTGAGTAATGCACATTTAACAGGTATCCTGTCTTTCTTGTTGGACTGCCAGACAGTTGCCCAAAGTTTACACATCCTTTGCCTAGGATGCCTATTTCTGCAAAAAGTAACTGAGGGGAAATCTCTGTAAGACATCTTCCACTCATATAGTTCACTCTGAAATATTGCATAGTTGAAACTCAGAAGAGTAACTCCCTACAGAAGAACCATATAGCAAGCTCAGTTGTTTCCAGGTACTCATAAATTACTGTGCAGTTCTCCTCCTGATATTTGCAGCTTACCATTAGAGAAGATGAAGAACTTAGCTTAAAAAAAAAAAAAAAAAAAAAAAAAAAAAGGAAAAATATGCAAAATACTATTCTATTCCAGCTGGCTAAAAAATTCCTTAAATTTTTTGGGCCAGCTTGTGTCCTTGTGAATTCAACTGGAAGAACCCTCATCAAAGTCAAATCCCGATGAATTATAGACAAGGTTCTAATGGCTTTGTTTGTTTGTTTTTATGGTGTTTTGTTTTGTTTGGGATTTTTTTCCTTTTTTTGTTTTTTTTTTTTTTTTTTTTTTTGTTGTTCTGTTTTAATCTTGGAACAGTATAAATACTTAATACAAATTCTTTGTACTAAAAAAAGAGAGGAGGAAGAGCTCAAGGTGCATTTTTTCCTATACGAAGAAAAAATATGGCAAATTATCTCAGCCGTAGCTCCTCTGTGGAATAAGGGAGACAAAATGAGAGTTGTTCTCAGAATTAAATTACTGCTAATTAAACTCCCTATCTTGAATGAGAAAAAAAGCCTTTTATTCCCCTGAATTCTTATCTCTACTGATAGCCATACAAATCATAAGATAAAATCTGCTCTTGTAGAAACAATTTGTAACTGACATAGGCATATCAGGTAAACTTAACAAAACTGACAGAAAATTCTGGCAAAAAATATTTCTTGAAAGTTGTACCAGTTCTGTATCTGAAAAAGCATCTGTAACTTCTTTTGTTTGGGATGGGTTTTTGCCTTTTGTTTGTATGATGACATAGTGCAGTTGCCTGCAGAATTATAAAGACCATCACCAGTTCAAAAATTTGAAGTACCTCTTAGAGGTCATTCTCAATATTACTTTGGCAACCAGATATGGAAAGTGGGAATAGTATGCCTTAGAAAGCTTATTAAAAGAGGATTTTCATTTTGCAAAATGGATTAATGAATTAATCCTATCTTATTTGCTCAGAACTAAAAAAATCCAAGAAATTTCTGTATCTCCTGGGGCAACCTGTCAGAAGTCCAGACATGGACTATCAATGTGACTTCCATTCAGTGAAAATCCATAAAATCCTGACCACTTCTGGAAAATACTTCTGGTTTATGAAAAAAGATCTTGAAAAAATCTGTTTGCTGGAATATTTCCGAACAGTTCTGTTTATGTGGTTTCCATGATAGCTGGGCATAATGTGCTTAATGCACATAGGTGTTAGCAATATTTCTAGTAAAAACAGTGGAACCACAATTGTTCTCTTCAATGTTCGCATGTAAATATGTGCTATTGAATTGTCTGGGTGAATGGTGACAATGTAGTCTGTAACTTTCCAGGATGAATTAATTCAAATTCCTAGCACTGCCAGCGTTCCAAGGCTGGTTAGCTGTCTCTCACCAAGACCCTCAGTTCCAGGCAAATGTAAGCCAAATTCAGAGGAGTGATTGATTAATTACTGACTCAGTTATAGTTGTAGGTACAGCCTGTTGTAGGAGTGGATAAATAGCTTTTCCATGAGAGGCAAGGGCATACTTGCCAGTATTTGGTGCAAAGAAATTGTTCTGATCATTGGTACGATCAGTGAACACCAAGTCAAGTGCCACCTGCAATAAAAGTCAAGTCTGCAACTCCCTCTCCTATATGCCAAGGAAATAATTCAACCTGTTTAAATATATGTGTATTTTAAGTCCATGTTCTTTTAGGCTAAAGCCACCAAACTTAATTTCACTCTTTAAGAGACTGAACTGCAAGTGCACTAATTAATTCACTATTAGCAACTGATGTATGTTATAGTGCTGGAGAGGCAGCTGCACAGAGTATAGAACAATTACCTCCTGCTAGGATAGCTCAGAGAAGCTTTTGTCTGCTTATTAAACGTAAGTTATAGAAAGTAAGAGGACGAATCAGAGAAGGCGTACATATGAAATCCATGCAACTCATAAGCATAGCAGTGATGTTAATATAGAAGCTGTGATACAGACATCTGTTGAAAACTTCGTAGTATAATTGTGTGGTCTTTCCTGCAGTGAAATTACAGCAAATATGGATGAGCCTTCTATTGAAAATTGTGGTCAAACTCTTTTTGAGGTTTTTGGGATTTTTTTTCATGTATAAGGCACAAGTAGGGGAGAAAGAATTTTTACACTGACAGTATGGGCTAAAAGAATCTTGCTTCTTCTGAAGTTCAGGAATGAAGCTACAAACTATAAGCATAGACATTGGAGCAGTAAAATGTTAAGTTTTTAATTTCTTCTATTAGATCAAATTCTCCAGTACTACATTCATTGTTATACTTAGCAGTAGTAAAAAAGCAGAAAACTCACAAATTCTAAAAATGCATAGGTTTTAGAATAAAGGTAAAGGTTGGTCTTTATTTCTGATGTTACCATCTTCCACAGCACAGTACATGTGGGAGAATTTATTTCAACTTTGTAGTAATATAATTTTCTGACAGAGCCACTAGAATATACAGCATCCTCTCTAAAGATGGAATAGCTAATGGTTTACTGAGAGCTTTTGTAGCCGATGTTTTCTCAGAGTTTATAAAACATACTCAGACAACCTCAATTTCATTTGAACAAAAGAGTGTTTGTGTGGCCTATTCCTCTTTTCTGTTCCAGCTTATGTTCTGCTTTGCTTTGCTGTACTCAATACTTACAGGTGCTATTTGTGTTTTTAAAAAAACCCAAAAAACCCTAAACAATGATTCAAAACAGAAAACGTGGGTTTTAACTTCTAAATTTTTGCATACATGTTCTGATGAGTTTTATGCTATTGAATATATGCATATTTGAATTATCTTATGGCCCAAGGCATACTAAAACTGCTGCGTACTTGAAAAGGAGTAAGGCACACATAAACTTCAATCTATACACTGGAGTTTACTTTAAGGAAATAGCTAGTGCCCTTGAAAATAAAATTTTAAAATGAATTGCCAGTATTGGTTATATGATCTTACCAGAAGTTCTTAAGTCATAAAATAAGGAAGGCCCACCTGATAAATTCAGTATTGGGTACAGGACACATGTTATAGGACTCTCTTTGTTGATATTATCAAACCTGAGAGTTACTGACCAATGAAAACGATTTGTCTGAAGGAGACATTAGAATTGTATCTACAGGCATTGCAATGCCTGAATTTGTGTTTTACAATAGAAAGATTAAAGTCTCATTAAATTGGATCAAAGAATAGAACTAAATTGTTTTTTTGAACTCCCTTGTCCTTTTCCATCAGGTTACTGATATATATATATATATATATATGCATGCCATGTACTTTGTTCTTCTTAGTCATGATGTTTTATGTCATAACTGTGAATTTAATTTAATGGCTTCTTTCCTTTTTTTTCCCACAATTTCGTTTTCCAAAAACCATTGGGAATTGTAAAGAAATTACAGTAATTTCACAAATACAAGCCGCACCAATTTGACTAAGATTTTGCTCCTAAACCGGAAATGCGGCTAATAATCAGGAGCGGCTAATACAACCTCAGAAGTGCCTGCCAGAGTGCTGAGCCGAGCAGCTGCAAAGTCGGCATTTTGCGATTGTTACAAATCGCTACTTTGTTGCACTGCGGGTGGAGCCTGGCTCCCTGTAGGCAGCACAGGGGGCGGGGAGAGAGGCGGGAGAGCTCTCTTTCCTCCTCTGCCACAGCCCAGGGGAGAGACGGGGGGGGCCCGGCGCCGCCATTGCCGCGGCCCGGGGAGGAGAGGGGGGACCCGGGCCGCCCCTACCGCGGCCCGGGGAGGGGGGGGGAAGCGCGCGCCGCCATTGCTGCGGCCCGGGGAGCCGACGGGAGCCCTGCGCTGCCATTGCTGCGGCCCAGGGAGGGGGGGGGAAGCCCGCGCCGCCATTGCTGCGGCTCGGGGAGCCGACGGGAGCCCCGCGCTGCCATTGCTGCGGCCCAGGGAGGGGGGGGGAAGCGCGTGCCGCCATTGCTGCGGCCCGGGGAGCCGACGGGAGCCCCGCGCAGCCATTGCCGCGGCTCGGGGAGCCGACGGGGTGCTTTGTCCCCGCCCGCCGCTGCTGCGGCAGGAGCGGGGAAACTCCGTCCCTGCCCGCCGCCGGCGCCACGGGCGCGGGAAAGCTCCGTCCCCGCCCGCCACCGCTGCCGTAGGAGCAGGGGAAGCTCCGTCCCTGCCTGCCACCGCAGGGCAGCGCCGACCCGGGGTGACCGAGCCCAGTGGCAGCGGCGGCCGGCCCCGAGCGGCAGCACCGGGCTGGACCATCTGGCCCCGTCAGCGGCCCCTAGCGGGCCGAGCCTGCACAGCCTTAGCTCAGCCAGTAAACCCCGCCCTCCCGCGGTTCTGTTACTAATTGCACGCGGGTCCTCGCTGCGAACGACAAAGCGGCTTATATTCGGGTGTGGCTTATCTATGGACAAAAACCGAAATGTTTGCCAACACCCAGAGATGCGGCTTATACTCACTGCGGCTTGTATTCGTGAATTTACTGTACAAGAAAAACAACTGGTCTAAAAAGCCACCTAATCTATACGTAGCCAAAATTTACTTTGGGAATTGCAAAGCTGGTTAGTTTTTTATTTTAGTCCCAACTTGTTCTGCACTTGATTTCACCTGGTCCATATGCAGTCCCTGCCACAGTAGAACGAATGCTAATTAGAGCTGTGAAGTGCTAATATACCACAAATAACTAATTGTAGTATTATAAAAGCATAAGAAAAAACATTTGTGGATAGATGGTCTGAAGGTCACGAGAAAAGTAAGTCAGAGAGGTCTTGCATCTATCTGTGTAATCAACCAAACTTTCACATTATGATTTTTCTCGTGAAGCAAACAAGTTTGTCTTTGGAAGTTCCCCTATCACCAGCAGTAATTTTCTGGTTTGCAAACCTGCACAAACTAATCAAACAGTAATAAGAAAGGTCTTGATCCTGTTCTCATTGACTTCATTCTGAGTTTAGCATTGACTTGGAAATGATCACTGCTGGATGGAGAATTATTACATAAAATTGAATGTGTAATGGGTGGCAGTTTTGACTTGGAATTTGTATTACACTAGGGTAACTTTCTTGTTTGGAAGAGAATTACTGGATTGAATTAGTAGAATATTTTTATTTGGCAGATATGTTAGATAATTTGTCTAGGAGTAAACTAGAAAAGTAAAATTATCAGTATATTTTTAGAGCATGTTGAAATAAGAGACAAAGCAGAAGAAACATTTATATATAGTATTCTCATACAATTTGTATTCTTTGACACAGAAAATTCAAGTCAAGGAGAGTCCTAGGCAAAAACACTTATGCCAGTGAAATTAGTAGGTGTCTCCTAATTAACTTTATAAAGCTCTTTCTTCACTTTGTTTCTTTTTCCACTTTATTGAATGATCTGTGACTTAGATCTTGACAGCATAGATGTCTGTGTTAGAAATACACTGGCTTCCTGAGTGGCAGAATTTTTATTAGTATACTTACATTTTCAAGATTTATCTTATGAGTATGTTAAACTTCAGAGCCTACTGCTTTCTCAGTTAAGAAACTTTAAAAATTGTTCTATTAAGTTTTATGTTGTCACATAAAAACATTATACTCTTTCCAATCTCTCACATCAAACTATGCACCATTTTGTCCTGATGCAGACAACATTTTCATTCAGCTTTATTTTATATAGCTCTTTCTCTGTCACGGGCCTTCTCTCTGCCAGTCATGGTTCCTTCTCCCTCCCTGTTGTGGTGCTTTTGGGGTTTTGGTTTTTTTTCCCCTCTTCAGACAGCAGGAAGTCTTTTTTACTGGAGAAAAGGCCAAAGGTGATGATACTTCTTAAGTTTGGAGGTGATTGTCCAAAAACCTGTATCTCCCTTTACTGAAGATTTCCCCTCGTCTCTTCCTACCATTCTGGGGGATGATGAGATGAGACAGTTACTGCCTATACAGCCCAGCCTGCTGCAGCAGGACACTTGTAGCTGGGTGGCCATCTCAGGTGTCATTCCAGCTGGTGCTTGGTGCCAAGCAGCATGAGCTGCTTTTGCATCCCTTAAACATCGCATCTTGCCCATCAAATACTGGGACAAAACCAATGGCACTTCATTAAAAACTATCTTTACTGATAAAGACCAAAGCACTCTCTACTTTTAAAGAAATGTTAACATGTAATTGAGTAATTTTAATGAGTACAGAAATTGTAATTCTCCAGATATACATACATGTAATGAGAGCGATTATCATGCAACAATAAACCATCACTGCTATTATAAAACCATAAACTGTTATTCAATGTACTATAAAATTCAAAATCTCATTGAATATGCAAGTTTAGCATAATTCCCACAAGCCATCATTCTTTAATGTTGTAAAATGAATGGGGGGGTTGTGGAGCTATTAATTGTTACTGACAAGCAATAACCACTGGAATGAAACTACAATTACCAGCAACCATTAATCACATTTACTGTCATCTGCAATGTCAAAAAAATAACATTCTAAACAGCTAAAAGGAATTTGTATCTCTTACATTTTAACTCACTTCACAGAAATCAGATGGTCTTTTGCTGGGATAAGCAGGGAATTACAAAAGGGTATTTTCAGTCCTGCTCAGTATTGTATTTTCCAGTTTAAAAACCCTCCCACTCTATTGCATTTTGATAGAGACCGAGGTGCATGTTTATTTCTATACAGTTATGTATGATTTATACTGTAATTGTTGCCAGCATGATGTTATTGTAGTCACGGGTTTTAAAAATAAGAAATTATAGAGACCATCTGAGCATGCAGTTCACTAGTCTGTTCCAGGAAAGCAATTAATGTTGCTTTTAGGATGCAGCTTGATCAGGTGTACTGTTCTTGGAGATGAGGGTGTAAACAACAGTGGCAGAGTCTTGCTCAGAAACCATTGTTCTGTACTTTTCCTCTTGTTTCTGTTGTTTACTTCAAGTAATTGTTTTCCTTTGAACTTACACAGTATATCAAAATCACAGATGTACATCTCTGGGAATAAGAGGATAGAAGCTGTTCAGTACTAGTGGGTGGATTGGCCATTTGTGCAGTGTAGACATGGCAGTTAAAAGGCCTTGCTTGCAAAATGGGATCTGCTTAATGAAAATTTCCCCTAAAAATAACATATAACATTGCTGGACCGTTAAGGGCTTGTTGTGGCCTTTACTCTCAAATGCTATTGAGGTTTCTTCTGAACGACAGAAAATCATTCTGAGGATTTGAGACTTTCCCAGTTGTTTACTTTGAGAGTCTGACATCCTTTGCTGGAATAGAAAGATTCAGAATTCCTCATTTAGAATGAGCAAGTGTTTTAGAAGCAGAATGAGGAAGTCTAAGGAAGAATTTGGAAGCACCAGTCCAAAATACGCTGTGAATACTTTCATTTAGAAAAAACAATGAAGTAGTAAATATTTTCTTTATTATTGTTCACTCATGGTTTCAACACTCCATAATCCAGTAAAGATATGAGTACTCTATAACACAAATCAGCAGAGTATAACATCTGTTCATAATGTACTACAAATATCCAGCAGAGTAACTTTTTTAAAAAAATACATGGGACTTGGGAACTGAACTATTTATCAAAAGAAGCCCTAAAATATATACAAATTGTATGTAGCTAGGTCTGAGGCACCTCTGAGGCACAGAGCAGTTGCTTATTTTTCAAGTTTCTGAACAGAGGTGTACTTTTAAAACTGAATATAAGTGCCTCTGGAAGTGAAAGTCAGAGGTTGATGGTACTAACAGTTTTATTATTCCAGTTATTATTTGTATAACCAGATTATTATTTACATAACCAGTTTCCCAAATTTTCAAATACTGCATTTTCACTAAAACCAACATGTATAATTGACAGGATGGTTTTACAGTGTTCAGTGTACTCATGAATAGGTTACATCTTTAAAATTCTGTTCTCTCTGAAATCTTCTTAAGATACTGTCACTCATGAACCTTGCTTACAGTAATTTCATGACCATAAGGCGCACTGGACTATAAAGTGCTCCTCCGGGAGTCGGCAAATTTCGCAATTTTGTACATTATATAAGGCACACCAGACTATAAGGCACACTCTTTTTTTCCAGCGAGGATCAGCCCCCAGCTCCTTCCGCGCGGTTGCTGGCTGAGGCCCCGCCTCAACTCGGCAGCCATGGGCCCCTGGGCCCGCCTGTACCCGGCAGGAGGGGCGTCGTGGGCCCCGGGCCCGCCTCCACTCAGCTGCTGCGCCCCGCAGTCCCGCCTTCACCCGGCTGCCACGGTCATGCCGGCTCCCCCACGCGGCTCGCGGCTCACACTTCCATGTTGGCAAATTTCTGAACTTTGTACATTATATAAGGCGCACCGGACTATAAGGCGCACTTCTGGGTTTGGGCCAAAATTTTAGTCAAAAGGGTGTGCCTTATAGTCGAGAAATTACTGTACTTAAAAACTGTGCTTGGATAAAAATACTTTTTTTTCTGATTTTCTTGCTGAATGTAACTGAATGTTCTTCCTCTGAAACACAGCAGATTCTTGGCCTGCCAGCATTTTCTTTAACTGATGACATTGAAAACACAACTAAAATAATCAGTATTATACTATAGCACTGTCATGATCAATTAATCAAAAAAATTAAATGCCAAAATGAATTGAACTTGCAAAAAAAATCATGAAAACAATTTGGAACATGATTCTTTCCTTGACTTCAACTCCCAAACTCTCTCATTCATCATTTTCTTGAGGTTTTTCTGAGTTGTTCAATGTGAAACTTGAATGATTTGTAGATTTAGTAGAAAATAGTAGTAGAAGTCATAGCCATGCTATGATAAGATTTTAGTCTGAAGAATTCATGCTGACATTCCATTTCCTATATTTAATTAAACATTTCTATCTTTTCAGAAGAAATTATTAAGTATTTAAAAAAGTTATTTTCCGAATTTAAAACTGCTGCACTGAAAATTTATCATAACTAAAGCATTCATTTATGCTTGTTGTCAAGGTGACAGAGTTTATCAGAATTGCAGAAATCAAAGTATTTAAAATGTAGTTTCAAATTCTCAATATAGTAGGGTAAGGTAAACACCAATTCTGTCTAACACTAGTTATCTTCATTAGTATGGAATTTAATTAATTCTTAGAAGAAAATATATACAAATATTGCTCTGTCATGTAATAATAAACAGATTTTCTTTAAAGAAGATAGTAATAGACAAATGTTTGGTAATTTAGCAAGTCTGTTTACAACACTGTGTCTTTAGACTTGAGCTGTCTGTTAACTCATATTCAAGATTCCTTCTCACTTAAAAAGGAAGAGCACCCTTGAGTATAATAGTGAGAACTGGCTTTCTCCCTCCCTTTCTCCCTCTCTTTCTTTCTTTATCTCTCACTGAGTAATCACCCTCATTTAGTGACATCAGTCATTTCTGGCATCAGCCTTTTTTATAGCTGGAACAGAAGCATGAATAGCACACACACTGAAATATGTGAAAACCGTATAGATTTTGATAAGACAGTGCAGAATGTGTCATGAGTTGGTGTTATCATTAGCTGAGAAATGAAACTGGATGCAGTAATTTGCACAGCAATTATAGCTTGGCCCCTCCTACCATTAGTGGGCAACAAGCATTTACAGATGTTAACCAGTGTAGCAGCAAACCTTGAGACTGCTACACTGCACCCAGTGGGTTTTGGTAGAGAGTACAAGCTAGCAGCAGCCATACAGCCATGATCCTCTGTTCACTTTCCTGTGAGCTTGTTTTCTTCAAATTACATTGAGACACTTAAATGACTTATAAAAAAATTTAGAAATCTTCCTAACAGCTGTTAAAAACTAACACGAAAGCACAGGAGTGCTTAACTCACAATAGGAAATATTTGGAGTCACTAGAACTTTTCTGATTTAATCCTACTTGAGGCCTAGCTAAATGGAGCATTCTACTTTTTTGGCTGCTCAAACTGGAAACTTGAATAGATGACAGATTTGAAGATGTCATCTGAAATATTGCCCAATTATCATGAATAATTTGAAAATATTCTATTATTTTAACAGATCTTAAAATGTTTTATTCAATAGACTATGGCATTTAGAGTCAAACTACTAAAACCACCAGGCCTGTATGTTTCTGGTATTTGGTATCACAATATTGTGGTGACTGAAATTTGTTTCAGTCAGGAAATTCTGCCTGTGAATTCTGATATATTGTAAAGAGAAAGCCTTTTTACATTTGGAGTTGTTGTTTGTTTTGAAATTTCTTAGTTCTTAGGGACATCTCACATACCTGATACCAAATGAACACAATTAATTATTATTGGTTTACTTTAACTGTTTTCAGGAAATACCCTCCCACATTAAAATGTTTTAATAATCCATTTAATGGGTTTATTATAGCTGTCCCTGTGGAATCTCATTTAGAGATTATTGATTAAATGCTTTCTCCAGCCTACCCCATGTAAAATTATCTTTGATGTAAAACCATATTTTGGGAATATGTGTAGCATTGCACATAGCATTTGCTGACTTCTGAGTCAAATCTGCTTTAATGTTGTCAGTGGGCCTCTGCCTGTCGTGGCTGGCAATTTCTTCCTGTTAAAATATTCCTGATATAATTTATTACTTTTCAGTAGCTGGAAAGTCGTGTATTGTACTTTCAACTCTTTATTTAGTTTCATCTCCATTTCAGTTCCAGACCTTACTGATATAATGAAGAACTATGCAATTTACCCTCATTTTTCTGTAAGCCTCGAGTGTATTCTGTTCTTTCACTTTTAATGCCCTCCCCAAGGTAATACAAAATAATAACATACCATGTGGCAAATGGAATCAGCTGTAACACCATGCAGTGTCTTTTATCATGTAGCTTTTACAGTATGACATTCCCAGTTTTGTAACTGATGAATATTGCATGTCATAGAGAAACTCTAGCTGCATGAGGCTTCTTCTCCCGTTAGAGGCATCCTTGCTGATACTCTGCAAGCATGCAGCAGCTATCAATCAACACACACCAGGAACTGGCAGATGTCTCAATGGGTGGCAGTCCTACCAAACTGCAGAAGGTTACCATGAGCAGAGTATTGTGTTACCATGAATTGTGCAACACATAATACATATGTTATCAGTAATGATAAGTTTTGTGTAGTTTGTGAGGCTTGGCTAAGGATTTTTGTATGTTTTAATGTCTTTAGAGCTTTTGGGAATTCACAGAATGTGTTTTTTCAGTCATGAATTTCCATAGGTTGGAGTCAGTCTTCTGAAACATGATGTCTGGAAGCATTAAATGTTGTTCTATGAAAACTAATTATTAGCATAAATAAGGATTTTATAGATGAGTTACAGTACTTCTACAGGGCCAAACTCTAAAGGAATTTCTGTTTTGTGGATATACTAAATGGGTATGATAAGCTGATGATGTTCCTTAGGAATGCAAAAACTTGTAAGTAACCCTTTCATAATACTTCATGTGTGTTGCTACACCAGCATCTTAGGTTAGCTTTAGTTTTGTGAATGGAAGGGAGAGGTATCAATTATGTAGATTGATCTATGATATTTAGCTGTGATTTTCTTTCCATCTTATATTTCTGGCAAATACATAATTTCAGACTATTCTAAAAGTATCACTAAAAAGTTTATAGGATGTTTCTGTCATGAACAGCTCCATCAGGTAGCATGCAGTTAACCTGGTGTCCAGTTTGTTTTAGGGAATAGAGGTTATACAGTCTCTACCATGTTTATGCTCCCCCTGTGACACTACAAGAGATGCAACAACTCTTCTCCAAAGCAGGAGAGCAGAAGAGGAAAGGATGAATTGTTCTTCCCCGTTCATCCAGATTTGGTCTTTGGCATATATATTTCTACTCCTCTCTGGTATGCCTAGGAAATGTAAGTGTGCCCAAGCTCTAAACAAACTTTCCATCTGTCACTTGTAGGAAGGGAGGGGTGGGTGATAACAGATTGTGCTTTGCTGCAGTGTGCTTGCAATGCCTCAAGAGATCAGTTTGAGGACAGGACATTGTAAGGTTTGAGAACTTGGGACTGTTGAGAAGCAGCACAGCACACATAGCACAACTCATTTTTACTCCTCTGTCAAACCTCTACTCAATTGGTTTCCTGTAGTAACTAGTGCAATGGTTTATTTAAAGGAAATAAAACGAAATACAGAAAATGGATTTTGTTAAAGGAAATGTAGGCTACCAGTATAATAAATATTTGCACTGAGGGTAACAGCAATTTTACTCAAAAAGTAAATTCATGGTGTAAGTGGGGGTTTGTAGGGTATATGTATCGTGTGTATATCTATGTCCTAGACACATACAGAAGGAATTCTCAGAAATACCAGGAAGGGCAGCATAAACTATTTGGCACAATTCTTTTTACATGTCATACTACAGAGAATCACCTGAATTCCTTACCTGATGTTTTAGAAACAGCTCCGTCTTTTTGTCCTTAATTTTTCTTTCTTGCTTAACTGTGTCATATCTACTGCTTTTCTCCACTGTTTGCTTGTCTCCTCATCACATATGAAACGAGTATGGACTCTGTATTGAAAAACCTGCATTGGAAAAAATACATGAGTTACATATGTGAAAATAAAAGACTTCTTGTTTCATTGCTTTTTGTTCTGTCTTCCATGAAAACAGAGATAGAACAATTACAGACTTGGGGTCAAGTACCAAAGCAATACATTTGCAGATATGAGTATCAACTTCATTTTATACTGCTAACCACTTCAATCCATGCACAAAACCCATTTATATACATTTTTTGCACAAAATGTGTCAGACATGTAGAAATAGTGTATGTCTTGCACAAGAATATGAATAGTTATGAGAAACAGAGAATACAAGTGTTTTCAGGTTGTCCTCTGGAAGACCAAAGAACACCTTTAGAGTGACCACTCATGCTTAGAGGTGTCACAGTCTATTTACTTGCAGCACTGACCTGATTTATTTTAGGCCTTGAAGTTTACAAGGTGTCTATCTGAAACACCTCTGCAAAGTTTAGTGATTTTCACAGAATTCTGATCAGATTTGGAAAAATTATACTTAGTCTGCAAATGGCAAATTTGTATACTGTGGTTTCAAGGTTTGTCCTGTTTTCTGGTTTATCACTCTTTTGTGGTTTTTTGGTGGTGTGTTTTGTTTTGCTTTTAGGGGGATTTTGTTTGCTTGTTTGATTGGTGGGGTTTTTGTTTCTTTTTGTTGTGGTTGTCTTTGTTCCCACAGAACTTGTATCTTGGCTTTTTCCAGTTCCTAACAATCCCTTTTCCATCTCTTGTGCATCTTTTCCCCACCTTTGCTTCCGAATAATCATGCCTTTACGTAAAAATTTGTAAATTAAAATTGTCCTGTCCTTAGCTATTACCAACATTCTTATTTCTAAACCTCTGACTTCCTTAATTAAGTCCAAGATAAGCACCTCTTTGTGGAATCTGGTGATGATTATTTGAAGCAACACATTTTTCTCATACATGAGTATGGATATGAAAAGTAATTTGGGAATGTACAATAGTGCCAAGGAATTTCAATTGTATGAAATTGTTGACTATTGGGATATTATTTCTAGAATTAAAAACATATTTTGGAGTAATTTTTAATTTACAGTAATTTCACGAATACAAGCCGCACCATTTTGACTAAAATTTTGCTCCCACCCCGGAAATGCGGCTTACACTCGGGGGTGGCTAATATGTGAATAATTTTCTGACATTTCCAACCCCAGAAGTGCCAGCCAGGGTGCCGAGTCAAGCAACCTGCCAGTAAAACCCGGCTTTACGCGATTGTTACAAACTGGTTACTCTGTTGCGCGGCGGGTGGAGCCAGGATCCGTGCCGGCAGCGCGGGAAGGGGGGTAAAGACAGCGGGGGACTCCCTCCTTCAGGCAACGCAGCCCAGGGGAGAGACAGGGTCTCCCTCCTGCTGGCCCCGCGGCCCGAGGGAGAGGCGGGGGGGGCTCCATGCTGCCATCCCCGCGGCCCGGGGGGAAGGTGGAGGGCTCCCGTCCTCCCCTGCTGCCGCAGGAGCAGGCAGGCTCCAGTCCCCGCCTGCCGCAGGAGCGGGGGGGCTCCTTCCCCTCCTGCCGCCACCGCCGTGGATGCCGGCGGGCTCTGTGCCCCCCTGCCACCATGGTGCAGCGCCGGGCCGGGACGAGCAAACCCAGTGGCAGCGGCGGCCGACCCCGAGCGGCCCCGCCAAGCGGCAGTGCCGAGCTGGGCCACCTTGCCTCATTGGCAACCCCAAGTGGGCCAAGACCTCACGGCCCAAGCCGAGCCAGTGAACACCCTGATCCCGCGATTCTGTTACTATTTGATAACTTCAAACTTCATTGCATGCGGGTCCTCACTGCGAACGACAGAGCAGCTTATAATTGGGTGCGGCTTGTGTATGGACAAAGAACAAAATGTTGCCGACACCCGGAGATGTGGCTTATAGTCAGTGTGGATCGTAATTGAGAAATTACTGTATTTGCTTGAGAACGACAGCAGTTGTATTTTCAGACCAGTAGGATTCGTGCCAGAATAAAGACAAAAGAAGGCAATAGAAATACTTTAAGTGGCTTCCTTTAAATGATTCTACCTTTAATGCAAGGAGACCTTGAGTGTCCAGTGTCACAAACCTCTGCACAAGTGTGCCTGACAACTGAGCCTGGACTGGCAGCTTTCTGTGGCTTGGAGAAACCCAAATATTGTATGGTGGACAGAATAAAAGATGTAATTAGCTCAAAAAAAGTAGAATTAGTATTCATGTTTCCCTTTGTCTCATTGCCAAAAAGCTTTACATATAATAAACACAGTAATCAAAACTCACTTATGACAAGAAAAGTTTGGCTTGTGCATCACTTACCACAGACTTCTGCCACTAGTCTCATCTTGATACACTTTAGCATGTAAGATTTGCCTTAGAGCATGCCACAGTTTATTAAGTATGCAGCTTTTCACAGGGATTGCATTAAATGAAAAGCATTCCTATTTGCCTGGAAATTTATTCCATACATGCAATACCATTTTATCGGTGATTACTTAGCAGGAGCCATCTGTCATGTCCCACCCCCTCAGTGCTGAGAAAGGCAGAGACTGAAGGAGAGAAGTATATTTACTTCTGACAACAAAAACAGCTGCTGCTGTTACTTTTAGCTGTAAGGCAAACATGCTGGAAAAGGTGACTATCTGTTGTGGTTCTAGTGTTCTGGGACCAAACATGTCCGTTGGTGATGGCAAAACTCTAAAATTTGGAAGAAAATTGCTTATGGATTGTGTCAGGAGGACATGTACAACCCCAGCTCCAGCTGGGAGGTAGAGCCAAGAAGAAGAAACTTTGGGCTAGAAAAGTATCAGGACAAAATCAAGAATTTTCCCCTTCTCCTGACTTCCTTTTGGTAGAATATTATATTGCAAAAGACATTATTTTTCTCTAATGATAACATGAGATTCTGAAATGAAGCACAGCAGGTAGAAACAGCCAGCACAGAATTAAAAAAAAAAAATTGCATATTCATATGCTGAAATCTTTTCCAGTGCTGACAGCTAACAATTCCAAGTGGAAAAGGTACAAGCTTTGCTGTTCATTCTGCCAATTTCCCTTCTTAAAACTCTGGCACTATGTTTTGAGGGCTGGGTACACTAATCTCTTTTATTCTTACCATCATCCAAGAGGCTAAAAAAGATATTTACAGAGAAAAGGATTTTTTTAAAATACAGGACTACAGAAAATAAGTATACTTTTAAATATATCGGAAATGGAAAAAGGGTATTTCTTCAGTAAAATAATTTAATTCCTGTTACTTTCTTTAATAGTGCATGAGGGGAGCACTGTGTTAGGATGTAGACATACCTAGAGCATATTTCAAGACCAAAATATAAGCACTGGTGGGAAAGGGCACTTTATGCAAACGTCTTTCCTGAATGATGGCTCTCCCTCCCTGATGGTTCTAGTAAGACAGAATAGATTGGGGAAATAAGTGGAACACCCTGCCCTTTAACTCTTTTCTCTTTTCATATATATCCCCTTGCAAATATGATTATGGCAAAATAAAAGGTTCATTTAGGTGGGAGCTTCTTGAAAAATATTTTCAATTTAGCACCATAGAAAATGTAGAGATAAAGCAGACATATAAACGACAACACTTATAGGAAGGGGAAACAGATCAACATGCCTTACTCTGTATTGCTCTTGTTTTCCTTTTACAGCCCACCTGTCAGTCCTGTTATCATTGTCTAGAAAAGAATTTACAGTAAGTCTTAGCTTCAATCAGTTTCCATGGTAACTTCTTGCTCTTTTAAAACCTTTACATAAAGATGTCTTGGTTAAAATGATAATGAGCTGCAGTGCTCGTCCATACCTGAACTACCTTTCCCATTGCTCAGAACCAATCAGAGGGGGGTGCCACTCCATCTTTTCTAGTTCCTTTGGTATCTACAACACTATTTCAGTAATCAAGTAGGATCAACTTGCATCTGGAAATCTCAGTCTTCAGAGGTGTTGGGGGTTCAGGCTACTGGCTGGTGTTTGTGCATGATATGCTGTGAAGCAGAGAAAGTCATGGTGGGGTCTGGAGTGTTGAGTTCACTGGGGAAGGATCCCTGTGCATGTACAGTACCTACAGTGGGGCTGAAAGCTCCAAGACTGTGATGTCTTTTAACATATGAACCAGAAAAGGCAGACTGTCTCCCTTGCAGAAAACACTTTTCTCACAGGCATGAAAAATAAATTCCTTTCAGACCACATCAAGAAAAAGAAAAGTTCAGGGGAAAAAACCAAATTAAATTTTGAATTGATTCTAAGAATATTGTGATAATACCCCATCATTGTGGATATGTATGTTTTATCCAGCCTTTAGTTACCCCTTATTCTAGTTTCAAGCTTATCTCTTGCATTCATAATTTCTGATTCTCTGGCCCAGTTTGACTTTGTCTTTGACAGTCTTGTTTTTAATTCTGATTACTTTATATCAATTCTCATCTAGGAGAAAAATCAGCAGTTTTAATGTAAAGAACACAAGTTTCAGTTGCAGGGAATAAAGAACTTTTAATGTGCATCTGATAGAGCTTTTCAGCAATTACTCTGAAAACTTGCAGTGTTTCATAGATGACACCTTCCATGTGCTATCAGAAATACTTAGAATTCTGTACTAGATCTGCTCTTGTTGTATTGGGTAGCTTAATATTTGTGTGAGAAGTTTTTTGTTCCATTGGAGGCGCTGATAGAATTTATGAAGAAAATTTTACACATCTGTATCTTCCAAGCAGGCATTTAAAAAGCTGCTGAATGTAGGTTAATTTATGCTTGAGTTTTTGCAAAGACTTGGTAAAGATCTCATGTTTCAGCATGAGACAGCACACTATTTTTCCATGGTAAGTGGCTGTCCAGCTGCTCCCTATTTAAGCATCTTAAATAGCAGAGTCAACTTGGTCATCTCCTGATTCCTTTAGGTAATGTAATCTCCCTGTAATTTAGTTGCCCTTTAAAAGGAATCAGTATCCTTGTCCCAAACCGAATAGTATGGATGTGCTAGAAGTTTGATTTATGCCTACATAATTCCTCTCCAAAACATAAGGGGAAAAAAAGCTTTCATACATTTTTTTTCCAGCTCTTATTTTTAACTAGCAGTTTCATTTAGTCCTGATGTCCCAGCACTGTCCTGTAGTAATTAATTTCTAAGGGAAGGGCACTGTCAAATCAGGGTATCATAAATCTACTGAATTCCTTTCATCAGTCATGGCAGCAACGTCTTCACAGTACTCCTGTGTGTCAGTAAAGCACGACCTTCTCTGACTGATCTGTGCACACTATGCTTAATTGAACTGTGCTTTTCCAGTGAGCATTTTAACTTTCACACAATGATTTTTTCACCAGCTGACATCCAAACAACTGGACTCCGTTTGCTGGGTGAAAGAATAAATAACATCTGATGCTTTGTCAGTTTAAACAAAAAAAAAGTAGTTCTTATTTTTATTACTTTTAATATCTTTTATCTCAACTGAACTATTAAATCTGCTTAAAATGTCCATTGTTTTAAATTCCTTTTATAATCCTTTGCATGAAAAAGAGGGTTGATTCTGTGCCTCTTTACTTTTATAGCATTATGGATTCAATCCTGATGAAAAATCAGTGCTCCAGAAATACTGTACCTTTATATGAAAACTGAGCATACCAGTTGGCTGCCTGAGATGGGAAATTCCTTGTTATACATGCACTTTAATACAGTTCTTACTTCATTTAATTAATCTGCTCATTACAGTGTAATGCACTTTCTTTGGCCCTGGAATTTTTTCATATATACAGCAGATCAATTGCTAACTGCAAAACCATCTCAGTTATATTATTTGGTATTTCACCCTCTGATAAAAAATTGCTGTTCAATTTAGAGGGTCTTATTCCTTAATTTTTAGCTCATTATACTGACTTACTTTTTTAGAAAATACTTTTCCAGATTAATTTTTATTTTGCAATGTCTTTTACTATCTTATATTAATTATTATCAACTATTTTAAACTGTCAGTATCTATTATTAATTTAATTGTCTGCTGGTATGATTCTAAATAGTTAATCTCTGTGCTTTAAATATTTATATGATTTTCCCCCTTTTTTCCTACCCTCATGTGCTGCTCTATACAGTTATTTTGCATACAATTAATAGGATTTTATTTGATACCTGTTTTCCCCTTCACTGCTTTCTGAAGACATGTATTTTGAAACTTAGTTATACTGTGATTAAAGTAGAACAAACCTGTTTGGATAAAATAATTACTGCTCAAATATTCATGTATCCATGAAACATCGCATTACAAATCTCAGACAGCTCTGCTGCTGAAGGCTGAATGGGCTATGTATAAACAAGTATGTAAAATGAGAATTAGTGGGGTGACAAGTTAGCTGTATTTCCAGTTGCTGCTGCTATATGCTTTTGAGCTGGATGAACTTTGCAATGGTAATATGAGCCTCAGTGTGCCTTTCCTGGTTCCCTTGCTCCTCTTACGTCCTATGTGATGAGTCATCCAAACTTCCACATTACGTCTGACACTTAATTTCAAGACACTACTGTCTCTGATTTCATTCTCCTTATGCAGAATATCTCCTCTCCCTGGTTCTGTGTGAGAATTCCTGTTTTGAAGTGTGTTGCACAGGAAGAGATTAGCGGAGGAATGCCACCGTGGATGTTACTGGAGAGGAACTGGAGGTGCAGAGAGAGTTTGGAGAGTGTGAAGACAGGGAAAGCAGTGCTTTGTTTCTCCAGTCTGCTTGCTCCTTCCTTGAGTAGCACAGCCAAGACAGGAGTTTGAAAGCAAGTGTATCAGGATCACAAAGTTCATTGCTGCCGAATTATCAAAGTAGAAGGACCCATAGAACTGAGACACTTTCCTTTTGGCATGTGTGGTTTGTTTGTCAGAACTGCAGCACATGAATAATCTCACACTCCTTCCTTCTGCTGTTCTCTTACCTCCAGTCCTCCTCCTGACAGAGGCACTGGCCTAAATGCTACTGACTTTTATGGTTGTGAGTAGTAAACTATAATTATTTTCGAATGGTGCAGGATAGGACAGAGCAAGTAGTTGCAAGTGACAGAAGAGTTAAAAGCTCAGACCAGACCTTCAGGCACAGTGCAGAGATCACCAAACCCTGTTCTGGGGTCTTTGGAAGATCCCACAAAAAATACTGTCAAGAAGCTTAATTTAATTTAATTTAATGTAACTTAATTAAGAGAGTCTTGTCTCTAGAAGCTCTTTGTGATTATCAACGCATGGAACTATCAGATCAGTTATTTGTCTTTTTACAGAACTGTTTTGAAAAACACACCCATTCTGGTCACACTACATTTTTTTAAGTTCTACCTTATTTGGAAGATAGCTGGTTATAACAAACATAATATTTTCATGTCCCCTAATAGCTCTGAATAAGTAGATACATATCTTTTCAAACTGAGTTTGCTGTCTCACAGTGACAAAGACATGGTTAACCATTAGGTTTGGAATATAACAAAGGTAGGCTAGTGAGTAAGGCTCAGGGAAATTCAGATTCCTTTCATGGCTGCTAGGCTTTTCTTCCTCTTCTATGAAATGGAGACCATGAGTTTCAAAATTTGTGCAGTGGTAAGAAATACATTCCAGACTCTGTTTCCCAGCTCTTATGAGGAAGAGATTTCTAGCTCTTATGAGGAAGAACTGCAGCGTATGTAAGTACCTAAAGAGTTGAAAGAAAATTAGTAATACCTTGTTTCTGGTACACTGTCATAATTTTGTCGTGATTTACTTCATGATTAGAATTTCCAATGTGAAGATTTTCAATGACATTAGATAAATAAATCTAGTAAAATGTACCATTCTTCCAAAATTTGTATCAGGTGCCAGGTGATTCCATTTCTAGAAAGAAATGCATGCTTACCATATTACTTTTAGAGGTACTGTATAACCAATTAATTTCCATCTGTGTGCTGAGAATCTGGGATTTGTGGGTTTATTCATAAAATCCAAATTATTATTATGATTTTTCCTCTTCCTTTTCCTTCTTTAAAATGTGTAATTTGAAGGAAGCACAAAATCAGGTTGAACAAGTAATTTTGGGCTCCTGAGATTATATAGCAATTGTATTTCCTCTTTCAAAGGAAAAAGAATTATCTAAATTACAGATGTGAGAAGAGACAACTGTGGAGGTATATGTCTTAAGCTACAACAAAAAAAGCAGGGTCAATCAACAAAAGAACATTGTCTATCTGAGTCTGGCATTGTTCTAGAAAACGGGGCAAATATCAATCTAATATACAAAATATTATGAATTCCAGGGTTGGACATGCCACAGCTATGTGTCTGATTCACCATCTTTGAATTCCAGATTGCTTTATGGAACACTGAGCTTTTAAACTGGAAGTAAAGCTCAAAGGGAAAGGTATCAACTAAGGTAACAGTTTACTCAATCAGAGAATTGCCTAGAAAAATAGGATTAGGATGAAACAAAGATTTTTGCAAATCTGTCAGTGTGTAAGTGGGTAAGCTTCTCTAGTCACCTGTATTTCTCCCCATCATCTCCAAAACCACAATTATGAAATCAAGACTTAAGACAGTGCAGTCTGTAACATTTGAAGAACCTCAGCTTTAAAAGGGAGAAAAAAAAAAAAAAAAGAAAATATTAGGGTAAGACTCTGAGAAAAGCAGAATTCAAGCATGGGCTGAATGCTGATCTGAGTTTAGTAAAAACAAAACCAACCAAAAATCAAATCTGTAAAGCAAGTAACTGTCATTTGTGTAAGTGGTATTCTCATCTTTGTGCAGTTCAGGTGTTTTCCTGTCAGGATTGTTTTACCTTACTTTGCCTCTATTTTTTTAGGACAATAAATCTCTGACACTGCCTTTAATACACACAAAATTACCTATCTAGCATCTCTTTTATACTGATAAAATGCCCAGTCCTTTATGGTCCATATTCAGAACTTTCAATAGCTAAGTAAATTGTTTATGCATGACTTGGAAGACGCTGTCGTTAACGCGTAGTAGATCAAAAGCCCTCTGAATCACTACCCAAACTTAATTGTTTTGATCTAGGAACTTAATAGGCAAGCATTTTTTTATAGCAATTTTCTTTCAATGGTAGTAGAATAGCAGGACTTGTTGAATTGTTATTAGGGTGGGGGTTTTTTTGTAGCTTTTTGTTTGATTTTGAGAAACAGAAGTTACAAGACAATTCTTTTGACTGAAGAAGCTTAGTCACCCATGACTATTTGTTACCTTTACTATTATAAAATTAAAAAATTATTTATTGTATTTTTATTGTGTTATTCTTTTTTATGGTCATTATTGAAGCCATGAAAATTAAGCAAAATAAACCATGCTAGAATTACAAATACTTAAAATATTTTTTTTTAAAAATAGACTCTTCTTCATTTATAAATGATGACTATAAAATTCTCAACAACGTACAATTTAGATTTTTAAATTTGGGGAGAGGGAGTTGAGAGAGAACAATGATGCATCCTACATATACAATGCAGGAGCTCAGTATTTTTAAGGTCACTTTTCCTTGTTATAAGTATCCCTGATGGCTGCCTAAAATGAATTAGATTTAATATAGTCTCACTAAATTTCTGTTCCTCAGTACTACAGCAACACATTTTATAAACAGCATGAGGAGGCAGTTTTGGATTTTCTAAAATCTAGAATTAAAAAAGAAGATAATGGAAACAAATGCTGCCTTTCTCTATACACGGTCATGGGTTGAATTACAAGGTTTTTCCTCTTAGGTTTGCTTTTCATTTCTATAAATATTGCATTGGGAAATCATCCTTTAGGTATTTTTTTGTGTGTGCATCAGATGCCCAGGTGGTATAAGTTAGCTACATTGACTTCACTGATGGAGTACAAGTTTGTACCCCCATGGAATGGAGAGCATAGACATGTAACATAGCATGGCAGAAAACCTTTCTCATCTAGCAGAGATTATCTAGCTTCATGAGAATTTCCAAGTGCATAGTATCTTGTACTAAGGACTAAAAAACTTGGTGGGAATTTTACCACTGCCTTCTTGGAGCTGATAGGAAATATTCACATTACTAAGTTTTAAGCTGCTAGCTCAGATCAGATGATTACACAGAAATTTAGAAAAGGTAAAGTTGATTTTTTATGGTCCAAATCCCTATTTAACAAAAAAGAAAGAACAATATTCTGTTAAGCTCTTTTTTGAAATTCAAATTATGTTGATACCTTAGGGAAATGTCTGACTAGAGGCTAACAGGGTTTGCGTGAGCTCTAGATGATTAACCTACTTTATATTGCTCTCACCACCCTGCATTAGTTAATCATTATCTTCAGTAGTGTCTTCAACAATTAGATAAAACATCATTTCTTTCTTTTCTATATTTAGAAAATCTTAAACTAATCTTATTTTTCCTTTATTTTCCATCATGCTTGGCATATGATGGAACATGTATAGTAGAATTAATGTAAGACAAAACCCCCAGTCTGTATCCTTGACTTGATTCAGATGAGTTAATTCTTTACTGTCCCTCCAGGCCCAGTATCCATTACTGTTGAATCAGATACTATGAGTTTCTAACTGGCAATGAACAAATTTTAAAATTCAGTCAGGCATTTTCTCACTCAGAATCTGGTTTACCAGCTGTTTTGTTTTCTTTCCTGAAGCATTAGACGACTGATTGGGACGTCTGGTAAAGAAGCCAGTCTGTTGTTGTGGTAGTTTGTGATGAAGTTCTGAGTATGTGTGATAATCAGATGGTGTGTTTCCACTCAGAAAACAATTACACTGATGTAGAAGGACTGTTGGGTTGCCAGTTATTATGGATGGGCTTTCTAATGGTGACTATATCATGAAGGTGAAAAAGAATTTTTCAGGTTCATTTCCAGGCCTACCAGCTGCAACCCTGCAGCCATAACACAACTAGAAATATGTAGTCTATATCCTCTTCCATTTCTCTATTTCAGGAATATAAATTTTGGTCTTCAGCTTTTCAAGGCAGTGTTTCAGAATGTTGTCAATCACTGGTGTTACAATGACTTTTTCAAATTGCATGAGATTTTGCAATGGCCAGTTCTGCTCTATGTGCAATATGTTTGCAATTCACAGGGGAATCTGGCAAAGGGACTTCTGTTGGATCATTAGAACATTTTCTTTCTGTATCGTCACATTCTCCTATAAATTTTCTATAAATTTTTTGTAAGAAAAATACACTAGCTGATTCTTACAATGAACCATAATGTCACATGTGATATTTTTAACTTTTCTTAAGACACTAAATTAATGAGAATTCAAAAGTATATTCATTAACACATTTGCAGAAAGGCCATATGTAAGACAGGAACATAGAGATGTGCTTAGTAGTGTGCCTCATCATCCTTTTTTTTTTTTACTGGTAGCAAACTATTAAGTATAAATACATTTAGACATTGCTGAGGAAATATTTTGGAGGAAAATAAATACAAGCAGTTCATAAAATTGTTATGCATAAACCAGACATTTGCCAAGAAATTTTGTCTTTTCCCTCAAGGAATGCCATAATACTACCAGAACATGTAATTTCTTCTAAGAGAAGGAAATTATCTGTGCTCAGTACTAGGACAGAGTCAGCCTTTATGGCCTCAAATTAAGGAACCAATTATGATGAAGAAAATGCAATAGCTAGGAAAAAACCTAGGTTTTGACATATGTACATTTCTAGATTGGATAGTGGATCTGATTTTCATTCAGCTATGTGCTGAATTTCATAAGAATACCTAATTCTTGTAATTCATGGGATTATCAGGCTAAAGAAAATAATTTTCTCTGGACTTCAGAAATTTACCTAATGACATTGTCAAGAATAATCCCCTTGTTTCTTTTTAGTTTGCCTGTACACCATCAAACAGAAACACATCTCACTAAAGATAGTTATTCAAAAACTTCTGTACTTACTGAAAACACACAAACACTTGAAAACTTTTATGTGGCATTGGAAAAGTGCAAAAGATATGGTGTGACATCAACATGTCCTACAGAAAGAATAGAAGGAATGCTAGCTGGTAAAAGTGCTCAGGTGACTGAGAAAGAGACTCATACTACGTGCTGCAGAAGGATGCAAATGAAAATCAAGAGCCTGTTTGATTCTCTGTTAAAAACTTCTTCACCTGACTCTGATGATTGATTAACTTGAGCGGGTACCGTGATGCTGTCGTTGCAGCTCTGAGGTGCCTCTTAGCCCCTCGAGGCATTGCTGCACTGGGCTCAGCTGCCTGTCCCCTGCAGCACTGTGTGAATCTGAGCCTTGCACAGGGGCCTGTCAGACCTACCTGTGCCATGATACTGCTTTATTTACAGTAGTTTCACGAATACAAGCCGCACGGATTATAAGCCGCACCCCCGGTGCCTCGACAATGTTGCTGTCTTTGTCAATAGATAAGCCGCACCCCGAATATTAGCCGCACTTTCGTTCGTCGCGAGAATCTGTGCGCAGCTTTCACAAATTGGCCAATTAGTAACAGGATCGCGGCATAGCGGGCTTTACTGGCTCGGGGCGGGGCCAGGCAGGCTCGGCCCGCTCATGGTTGCCGATGGGGCCGGCCGGGTGGTGCTGCAGCCGCCGCCGGGCTCACTGGCCCCCCTCTCCCGTCAGCACCGCCCCGCCGCTGCGTTTACGTACTCGCCCTGCCAGCGGGCCAGCCACTGCCGCCGCTGACAGGCATGCCGGCCGCGTCGCCGCTGCGTTCACGTAGTCGCCCTGCCGGCGGGCCAGGCACTGCTGCCGCCGGCAGGCATGCCGGCCGCCCCCTCCCATCTGCACTGCCGCCGCGTTTCCTCGCCCTGGCCGGCACTGCAGGCCCCCGCACCGCCGGGCTCCCCCATGCTGCTGGCCCCGATTCTGCTGGGCTTCCCCCGCTGCCAGGCAGCCCCACCCGCCGGCCTTCCTGCTTCTGCCATGCTCCCCTGCACTGCTAGCCCCAGTTCTCCCGGGCTCCCCCGCCCTGCTGGCCCGGGCTCTGCCGCCCTCCCTGCCCCGCCCTGCTGGCTCAGGCTCAGCCGCCCGCCCCCCACACTGCTGGCCCCGCCTCTGCCAGGCTTTCCCACCTCAGCCGGGGCCGGCCGGGCTCCAGCTTGGCTTGGGGCTGCCGCGGGCTCTCACTTCCGTGTTGGCAGCTTTTAGAATTTTGTTAATGTATTAGCCGCCCCGGAATATTGGCCGCACTTCCGGGTTTCCACCAAAATTTTGGTCAAATTGGTGCGGCTTGTATTCGTGAAATTACTGTACACTGCCTCTAGATGGGCAGTGCTACAAGTACAAATGTCAGCTAGATAACTAGGACATCTTTGTGATGACAAAGCCTGGCTAATTTTGGAGACCTTTTATTTGTGAGAATCCCATCACAGTTGAGAAAGGAATGACATATTGTGTGCATTTATTAAAAAAAAAGAATCTGACGTGCAAAATTGATGCATGATACTCTTTTTAAATACAGCTTCTTCAGGGAATTCAGTGCCACATTTTTAACATTTCCCAAGCTCATATGTTTCAGAAGCTAGGTATTTAAATATCTCTTTCCCAGAACTGTAATAATAGAAGATTTCATTAACAACATTTAGGAGTTTAAATTATTGCGACAGAAACTGGTATATTATAGTGCAGAAAGAAAAGGGAGAATAGTTTCCGTCTCAGTATATTCTCAGTGTATATTATATAATTTATAGGGAGAATTATCACATAAATAAACTATGTTTTTCTGTTTGAAAATATATAAAGCTAGATTTATATGCAAATTAAGAAAGTGTTATCAAAATAAAATAAAAAAATTTCACCGGCAAAAATCCTATGTGAATACTAAGCACATATGTAAATTCTGCATACAAGCAGTTTGTATTTGAAAAGGTTCAAAGCTATGGGGTTTTAGAAAGAAACTGTGAGGAGTTGCTGTAAAATCTTGAACATAAAAGGTTTTCTAATGTGCCATAATAAATACCTTATGATCCTGTGATTTTTTTTAAACTATTTCTACACAGACTATGTTCTAAGATGAATTTCCTTTTTAATCCATCCATCCATCCATCCATCCATCCATCCATCCATCCATCCATCCATCCATCCATCTTCATTTTACTTTGATTCGATTGACTGCTAGGTCTCATCCATTTAGTACAGACTCCAGTCTTCTAATTCCCACCCAGTTCCATGTTCCTTGGTGGTAGCATGTCATGTGCTTGCTGGGCAGATTCTCTCCTGGTCCTGGACCATGCATGCTGGAGGCAGCAGGTCTTCATGGGACAAGTAGTTCTGCCTGCAGTTTATTGTCCTGGAACAGAACAGAGGCACCAGCATTGCATTTAATGGGAATTTTTTTGCTGGCTGTTTGTGCGTGCCACCACCCTTTTAACCATGAATTCTCTCCATGCAGAGAGATATTATTTCCCTGGTGTTATTAACTTATCTGGTCAGATGTGCAAAATAAAGGACATCACTGGGCTGGTTTTGAGTATGCCTTTTAAGCCACATCAATATTGTTTTAAAATTCCATGCTTACTATATGACAAATAAGATAATGCAAGGCTATCTATACACAAGCTATTTGATTTTATCCTGCCCATGACCTCTTGTGTCCATCTGTGTACTTTGAATTGCAGCTAAAGTAAACTCCATTTTTGACAACTCAAACACTGGTGGTGCATCTGCTGCAGAAATTAACTTTATGTGGGATAAGAATCTGTATGGGAGCCCATAATGCAGGTGGTCAGTTCACAATGAACTTACCTGAACTTCTGCCTTCCCCTTGGTGAACTGATGCAAGCTGCAGCCTACTTTTAACTAGTAGACCTTTCACAACAAAACTCAAAACTTGAAAATCTGCATGGTCATATTTCTTTTGTGCTTCAGATGCTACCATTATATACAGTCATAGAAGGTAGCTTCACTGGTAGTTTTCAGCTCTATAATACTGTAGTAATTCCTGTTGGAAGAATCCACATAGTCCTGTGGGGGTTTTTGTGTTTACAGCGTGTGATGTAGCTCTCTCAGTAGTTTTGATGTGTTTATTAAAGGTGATTAAATATTAGAAAATTTTCCAGCTCAATTCGCAGGTGGAAGAGACAATCCAAACAAGCATACTCTGAAATTGGAAGTGGGCTCAATACAAACCTGTATTGGCAAAATGGGGTACTTTTAGCTAGCTAAGATGGTGTATTACAGTTGCAGCTATTATGTTGAGCAGAATTTAGTTTGTGTATGCCACTGCCAGAGTCTATTGACCAGATCCAGGGGAAAGTACATGTTGACTTTTTGGACATTTAATTCCTTTCTATGAAATGAAGTTTCCATTACAACTATAAGAAACTGAAACTGAATCCAGAGTATGTTTTAGCGGTTCTGTAGGTATGAAATGTAAAAAAAACAAAGGTTAGTAAATGCTAGTTGTAATTCAGCAGTGGATATGATGTGTGACTCAGTACTCTAGGCATGGTATGTTAAGGCTAAGTTGTCCTTCAAGACAAAGAAGTAAAAAAAAGTTAATATGACATTTTGGATAGCTCTGAAGACCTAACTGTTGGCTTGGCCATGCCCTCATACTCTAATCACAAAGTATTTTTTCCACTGTTTCAAACCAAAATACAAGTTTTAGAGGGTATTTTCAATCTTGTAGTATTTTTCTTTCAGATTTTGTGACAATATAATATCAACATGGTGAAACGATGACATTTCCTGGAATCTCTGACTGTATTAAACCTTGTCCTCTCTGTACTTGTGTATGTGCCAAGAATAAGACACAAGGTATTTATTGCCAGAATCTGAACTGCATATGCCTCTTTTCTACCAAATTCCGTTTAATCTCTTGCAAGTATTTGAGTATCATCATGTTACAACACAGAATTTAAGCTTACATGATCTGGGAAAGCTGCTGTGTACTCTTTTCCCCTTAATTTCCCTGGCACAGATCTCAGCTGATGCATATCGTTATGTTCTCCCAAGTACAGGTTTATGGGTGAACTTTTAAGATTTCACATCCTGTTCATAAAATTGTTGCAGCAGCAGGGTAACAACAGTGTATACAGATTATTGACTTTTTGTTTCTACAAGTATTTAATTGGCTTGATAGCAAAAGATTTATAGACCACTAGAAAAAAGCAAAACAGTAATTTGATTTAATGCATAATTCAAATGACTTCACTATTGGACTGTTTCTGACACAGGTTTGAATTGAGGAAGAAATTTAAACATACATATTTGCTATATAGTACTAAATATTGAAACAGAGAACATTCTATAGCATCATTGTTAATGTACTGCATAATGAGTGGGAGGGGTAATTGGCACTGGCTGTGACTTCAGATCATTGCAAGCCACAGCCATTACTGTCCAGAGTTGCATTTTGGGCTGAATGCTGACTATTCTGTCTGTGGAGAAACTTTCTGTTCCCTCTAATTAAACTGGATAATGCAATTCATGAACTGTTTCTGGATCAGTGCTCTCCTTACTTTAATGGAAATCAATGAAAAATAAGCAAGCTTCCACAGGAGGGAATAAAAGTACAAATTCAATCTCAGAAAAACAGCCCATGAAGGTTTGTCAGAAGCAAAGCACATTGGTGACCTACAGCCTTTCCTGGGCTTAGTGCACTGTGCTTGCCTTGGAAATGCTAAGGGCTAGATGGAACTATTTCATGCTACTTCAAATTGAGTTAGCAAATCCTGCTGCTAGGACGTAGCCAAACAGGCCAGAGTTCTGAAATAAGTTATCAAATCTTGGCACCAGTGCACCACCAACCAGTGGTTTTGCAGTAGACTACTGTGGAATGACCAAAACAAATCTCGGTAAAAGGGAAGCCAGAACACTTCTGTGACTGCAATTACAATGCAAAAGGCTACAGCTTGCCCAGTGCAGCAAATCCACCACCTCTAGAAAGCTCTTCTTCAGCAGGTTTTGTTATTTCAGCTTCTCTTGAAAACTGGAAGATATAACAGTCCCTGCTAGGAACAGAAATGCAGCACCAAAATAGATTTTCCTAGCCCTTCTCCAGTTTCTTTCCCTTCTCCTGTGCAGAGGGAGCCTCAGATGATTTGCGTTTCTTCTGTGGCCTAAAGCATTCTTCCTTTAACAGAGAGAATCACTCCCTGTGTTAATCTGGAGAGACATCACTTGGGTAATAGTGCATGATGTGTTGCTCCTAGAGGTAACCAAGTGGGATTTTGGACAGTAAAGCAGAAATTTGGTTTCTTTTCTACTTTTAATAATGTACCTGTCTAGATATAAATCTCTTTCTTTGTTGGCAGAGGGTGTGTAGGTCTTTTTAAAATACTGTCAGAAGATGCAGTAAAGGTGCTTTCCAATTTCTAACACGTGATGTAATTTGGAAAAAAATATTAGTAGGTTTTGGTGTTAATCAACATTTTCATAACTCTCTAGTTGCTGTGATAAGACAACTTTGTTGTCTAGAAAGCTAGAAAAGCCCAAACTTTGTGACAGTGTTCCAAATCTGTACTGAGAAAAGTCTGTCAAAATTCTAGTTTTAAAATTCTCCAAGGATCTTTCATATGCAGGTTATCTCAGAAATCTGAATATTTATCTCCTATTCAATGCATGTACTTCATTAATATTTAGGATGCTTAGCCATGATACTTAGGTTTCTGTGGAGATTTAAGCGTATTATAGACCAGCAGCAAAAGCCCTTCTGTCCTGCAGGGGCAGCAAGGTGGATGACACCAGTCAGTCAGGTGTCAGCTGCATGGGAATGGTGCACACCATTGTAAGGGGTTGGCAGGGAAGATGGCCAGGTCTCTGTCTTTAGCTACACAGCACAAGCAGAGGGCATCTTCAAAAAGCTGCTTATCATCATGTCTCAGATTCTCAATTTCATCCCTCAATCCGTTGCTGGTTTTGTCATTTCCAACTGTTTTCCCCAAACTGTTTTTCTCTGTGTACTTTTTCTTGGCTCCTAAGCCTCAGTGAAATTAAAATGTTTAAAACCATTAATTGCAAAGGCTTAATTTGTTTTCCATGATGTGAATTCTTCCAAACATGAACTGTCTAAAGGAAAAAAAGTCAAAATTATCTGTTAAAATGTTGAAAACAGTAAGTCAATCTTAATATGGTACATGATAAAACATTCTCCCTCAGTATTTTTAAAATTTTAATTTCTTAATAACGGGATTTCATCAACTTGAGGTAGCTCCTATCTCTTCTGTGTAACAGTAGTATTTGTTGCCATCTAAGAACCCTCTTGAAAGAGGAAGGAACAACTGTTTAGTGTTGAATTGTAGGGAATTAAGAAATTCCCATAAAAACCTTTTTTAAATTATGATGACAGGATACAGGTGAAATAATGACAAAAGGATTTCTTTCATGAGACTAGGACCTGCCTTGCATAAAGAACTGCACCAGAGTATGCCTGAAATGAATATCTATGACTGTATCTGCCAGAGGTTACCAGCAGTTCCTGGTAAGAAAAGACTTCCTGGTCTTTCTCATAGCATGGATTTAACAGTTTAGTCAGAATCTAGGCTCAACAGTCATTATCTACCTTAGTTTTGTGACCTCAAATGATCCTTTAAATATTTATGCATAAAACATTTAAACATGACAATGCAAGCAAAATCCTGGGGGGGAACATTAGAGCTAGACTGTGGATTCCTTAGCAGTAAGTAACTGATCTTCCCAAGTGAGAAATTACTTAGTATACCTTAATATCAGACTCAAGATGCTTTTGTGAACTTACTCACTGTTGAGTGAAAAAACCCCCAAAACCCCAACTGAATATAGAATATGGAGAATATAGATCTCTGAACCCTTACTCATCTCTGCCCCAGTATTTGTCATCCTCCTACCAGAAATAATTAGAGCCATCTGAAATTCTGCCTCTTAAGCTGACTAAATAATTTCCATGTAGATTTTCCTTCCAGGGGTCTGTTTATAATCTTCAAAGCTATTTCATCTTAAGAAACCCTGTATCTTTGATCATTTCTTTCAAAATGTATCCTATCATTCCAGTAAAAGGAAATTAACATTTAGAGGACATCTTCAAGTAATTCAGAATCCTAAAACAATATAATCATAATTACTTGGAAAAATACAAATACTTGGAGATCAAAACAGGGATCTAGTACTCTTCTTTCTTATTAAGGGAAGATTTTTACAAAGAGAAAAGCTCTTTCTGAGATTTCATGTGTATCAATAAACTATACGGTGTCATCTCTCTTTGCCAGCACACAGAGATTGTAGATTTTGGAGAATCAGGAAAAAATCAAGGACATTCTTGCAGATAATCTCAACTGTCTGTTGTCCTGCATAACTGCATCTTTCTTTTTGTTCTACGTCTAAGTCTGAGCAAGACTTCTAAGGTTTGGGAAAAAGCCAGTATGAGCAAGGGGAACATGCTGTGTGTCATCCCCACTGTGCCCTGCCTGTGTCTTTGCTCCCTGAATCCATAGTGTTGTGACCTACAAGGAGATTTCCTTCTATGACAGTGATTTTATGCCAAGAGACAGTGAATAGTTGTGCTGACATGACAGCTTGCTTTACTCTAACAGCCAGGTATTTCCTTCTATTATAAGGCACAAATCTGTTGTGTCTATTTGGGAAGAGAGAGTGAAGCACTAAATTGTGGGATTCATTGTGGCCACATCAGTACAGTCTGCAGTAATAAGGTAACCAAAACAGGGATGCCCCCAATGCAGCTAATAAAATCTGACTACTGCTTCAAAATCTAGGAGAAATAGAATCAGAGTGTATGCCAAGTTGCTGCTTTGCCCCTCTGTTTTTTATAAGAATGATGTTCACCTGCCCACTGAAACTCGTTAAGGTACAAATTACTCAGAAGTTGTGAAGGAAAGTCATCCTTCATTGACCATTCATGCTGTGTTGTTGAAAGTAGTTTTATTTATGATGTTTGACTGCTTTTCCAATCTACCATATATCAGACAATTTATCAGAAAGTTGTAATGAACTCATGATTTGATGCTATTAACAGCTGCAAAAACAACCCAAGCTGTAGATCTTCAGTTTTGAACATTCAATTTTATGTCAAGTCACAGATTATCTAGAGTTTAGACATTAAGTCATCCTGCCAAAGGCTATTTCTTTGTGTAGTATCTCTAGCTGATTTCTAGGGTACTTTCTAAAACTAAAAATAGGAGACTTCTGAAATATTTTCAAACTTGATGCCTTGGCAATTTATACAATTATTCTGATATAAGGAATTTCTGAAAAAAAAAGGCTTTGGTTGATTACTGGGGAGACTACAAAGTTGCAGCTCTCTCTAAACTCAGTTAACCAAAATTTTACTATCTGTAGTACATCCAAATAGGAATGAGAGGAATACCTGTTCTGCTCTCTCCTTTACTGCTGGACAGTACTAAAACTTGTCCCATATTCATGCTACCAAAGGCAAAAAGAGTTGAAGTACTCTTTTGTAAATCTTACTTATTTCTCCCCAGCTTAACATTTGAAACTGTATATTTTTATCAGAACCATTCATTTTGTTTCTATGATACACTTTAAACAAAGACTCAGTTTTAACCAGTAATGAAGTTTTTGTGTGAACTAAAAGCAAATACTACAGTTATTTTGAAAAATTCAAAGGATTGGAACAGACATCACTTCAAATTGTAGAAAGTAGCAGTGTAAAGTATTGGAGATAATATTGTAAATTGAAATGACCCCAATACTATTTGGTGAATAACTATTCATAGATAGATAATGACTATCCCCATAGTGCCTTACAGAATTTTAAAAATATTGTATGCCTTCCAATGAATAAACAATAATTCTGTGAAAACAATGTGATGGTACTACTTTTTGTTCTGAACAGTCACCCTTTTATATGCATACTTTTGAATAAGGAATTCTAAGGATAATACTTTTTGAAACGCTGTATGCACGTGCCAAAGAATGCATTTGAAAGCACTGCTCTTTGTGATTTTACACTGCCAGTAAGACATAGCACTTTAAACTCGCTCTGTCAAATACGCCATTTGTCTCAGAGATTACACAGCACAACCTTTCTTTTTAAGCTTGTTAGTACTAAGTATCCTTCAACACGCTGGGGATAGAATTTAACATTTTGCCTTTTACCATGAAACCACTGTCTGAAGAGGTAATTGCTTTGTCACAGATAATTCATAATAGATCCACATACTTTAATTTTAAAATATGGTAATTTACAACACAGAATTACCAGTACCATCAAATATTTCCTGTAAGGATAACTACAATGTTTGAAGAGTACCTATTTTAAGAGTATATATCTGCTAAAAGCTCAAAAAACCTTACATTTGAAAGTTTATAAGAAGCTATCCTTGTATCATGGTTCAATGAGAGGAATAAAAAATGCCCTTTAATGCAAATGAAAACCAAATGTGAAAGTGCAACTCTGAAGGGCCATAATATTTGCTGTCCGTATAGGAAAGAGGGGCAAACTGAGAATGGACAGTTGCTACTAAAAGGTTGGCATGAGACTGGCCACGGATTTGAGTCTATGGTAGTCTTTGCAGGTACCTCAGTCACCTCACTGTGGCTTTCTGCATTCCTGTGGTACCATAGTTTAACATCTTTTCAAAGCCTTACTTTGGTATTCTCTCTTGAGAGTCCACAGTTCAGTATGCAGTTCATCCAATAAGGGTGCTGCTACAGGAGTCTGCAAAGCCACAAAACTTATAAGCAATATAACAAGGGAGAGAATTAATTTTTTCCCCCAACACATTTAGTAGCCTGAATTCCACAGAAGAATTACACACATAGACAATATTTTTATTCCCCATCTCATGTTGATAAATGCAGAAGAAAATTAGGAGCTTGATACAGTATCAGATGAAATCCAGGTTGTCCTTTGCAGTCTTACTTTTTCTTTTGCTCTCTATTCTCAAATAGACAAAATGCTGGCAACTAGAAATCAAGTGAAACTCTGAAATGTAACTTTATACTAAATAATATTAAAAATATAAAGGTTATAAGCAGGTTGTTGTAATTTTGTTATCTGGGTACTTAATTCCTTACTCTTCAGTCCTAGTATTTGGTGTAGCTCTCTTGCCTGCTTTTTTCAGTTCTTCCTTTTGTCTCTTTAACTTTGGTAGTGAGAGAATGAATAACCATTGTATTTTGTTCAGAAAGTACTTTTGGTGAGGTAATTCCATTTTCCAAGATTTCTTGCATCTCTGGGTGTTTTTCTGTTGGGAAAGAACCCATCGCTTGAGTAACTAGATTTCAAATAAAAACATTTTAGCTAAGAGTTCTTTTATTAGTCTGAGTTCCAGCTGTGTAATATTCTGTTTTTCTTAGACAGTATAACTAGTTGTTAATTGCATCCTTCTCTTTCGTCTCATAATCCTCTATTGTTTTTAAAATTGTGGGCAAGTTAAATAGCAGAGAAGAGGAGAAATATTACAGGAAGGAATGTATAAGTTTGTAGAGGAAAAGAAGCTAACGAAACTAGAAAATGAGAGAAAGAATAAAGAAAAACTACAGGAAAATAGAGATTACTGCTCATTTCTTGAGACTTTTATATGAAGTGCAACTTTGCAGCCACAGATACATCTCCAAACCTTGCCTTGTTAAGAAACACAGTTCTACTCATGTCAGCCCTTCTTTCTCATGTGACAAGGAAGTCACAGCACTTCTGATTCATAGGATTGAATGCCTGCATCCAGCATGGGTGAAAGCTAACAGATAACCAATTCTGTTGTGAAAGCCAGTGCTGAACCTCAGTGTATTGAAGGAAGTTGAAAATTCAAACCTTCTGGAAGGGC